>NC_133773.1:34527901-34592192 GCF_003597395.2 Chelonoidis abingdonii
TATTATCCCACCAAGTTTCAGTGATGCCAACAATGTCATAGTTGTATTTATTTATTAGCACTTCCAGTTCTTCCTGCTTATTACCCATACTTCTCGCATTTGTATATAGGCATCTAAGATACTGGTTTGATCTTGCCTCCCAATTTTGCCCTGACTCTCCTTTCTCTCTGCCATTATAACCCACGCTCCCTCTTGTTTCCGACCCATCTCCCAGGTCTTCATGTTCCACACTTACTTGTGGGATTTGTTCACCTGTCCCCGTCGAACCTAGTTTAAAGCCCTCCTCACTAGGTTAGCCAGTTTGTGTGCAAATAGGGTCTTTCCCCTTCTCGAAAGGTGAGCGCCATCTCTGCCTAGCAGTCCTTCCTCGAATAGCATCCCGTGGTTGAGGAAACCAAAGCCCTCCTGGCGATACCATCTTCGTAGCCAGGCATTCACCTCCATGATGCATCTGTCTCTGCCCAGGCCCCTACCTTTGACAGGAAGAATCGAAGAGAATACCACCTGCCCTCCAAACTCCTTCACCCGTACTCCCAGAGCCCTGTAGTCACTCTTGATCTGCTCAGTGTCACACCTCGCAGTATCATTTGTGCCCACATGGATGAGTAGCATGGGGTAGTAGTCAGAAGGCCAGATAATCCTCAACAATGCCTCTGTAACATTTTGGATATGGGCCCCCGGCAGGCAGCATACCTCCCGAGATGAAATGTCAGGGCGACAGATGGGCACCTCCGTCCCCCTCAGCAGAGAGTCTCTGACCATCACTACCCTACGTTTCCTATTTTCAGTGGTGGCAGCAGACCTCCGAGCCTTAGGGGTACGAGGCTTCTCCTCCTTTACTGTAGGGGGTGATTCCTTCTCTCCTGTATCAAGAAAAGCATAACGGTTACCTATTACCACGGAGGGAAGGTTCGCAGCAGGGGTGGAGCACTGCCTGCTGCCAGAAGTAACCAGCTGCCAGTGTCCACCCTGAGCCATCTCCTCCTCCACCAGTGGTGTGTCAGCATTCCTGTGAACTGGGACAGCTACCTCAGCTGTCTCCACATGGACATTGTCCAGGAATTGCTCATGGATACAGATGCTCCTCAATCTAGCCACCTCCTCCTGTAGTCCTCCCACCTGCTGCCTGAGAGATTCCACCAGTAGGCACCTTTCACATTGGATGCCCCCCCCCGCCACCCAGCCTGGATATCAGTAAGTGGAAATTGCAAGTTACAGTCTTTGCAAAACCACACCAGAATTTGGGTAGAAGCATCCATGCTCCGGTGCTCTGTCTGGCTACAGGCGCAGGTGGAGGAGACAGAAGCAGTGCTGCCACAGGTGTTGTGGATCTTCCTAACCATCGTAAGCCTCCCTCTGTCCAACTCCCTCTCAAACTCCCCTGTCTGCAGCTCCCTGTCCACTCCGCTCTGCTTTAAAGACAAAGGTTTTGGATGTAGTTTGGTTTATAGGTTTTCAAGGGACTAACGGGTCATGGATAGGATCGACAAGGGACCCCGCTCCCTTCCTACTCTCCTTCCAAACTCCCTTGCGAAACTCCCTGTTAGCAGCCCCTGCTCGCAAAACTCCCTGGTCATTTGTGCGCGGCTTTATAAAGCCCTGGCCTGAGTGAATGCCCCGCCCACTGGTTAAGGCTCAGCCAATTACCAGAGGCTTCTAGCTTTCAAACCTGCCTTTGTAGCTCAGCCTCCAACTGCCAGCTACAGCACAGGGTCCTTCAAACAACCAAAACAAACAAACAGACTGACAAACACAAGCTCAGCACACAGCAAGTAACCCCCAAACACAAACACACACACTGCAGACAGTCACTTACCCCACAGATGCTGTATTTGCTCCTCCTTCACCTGGAGAACTCCCTTGCGAAACTCTCTGTTAGCAGCCCCTGTTCGCAAAGCTCCCTGGTCGCAACCAGTCCCATAGAAATGATATTCTGTTTGTTCATAAAAATAGACAGCAATGTTCCAAAGTCAAATAATACATCTTTCTAGTTATTGCAAACATGAAGTTTAAATTATACAGATTTTCATCTTTTAAGGAAAAGACTCAGACTCTTTAGCCCCTATTATATACTCAGCTAAACTGAGTGCAATTTTTCAAGAGAATATATCCTTTTGCAAAGTATAATGATGATGAGACACTCTTTAATATATATTTTGAAGGAAAACTGAGCAAAATTCACCCTAGCGAGTTTTAAATTGTCGAAACAAATCCAAAATGTACTTCATCATTCACAGTTTTTAAATGGGAACAATATGCATTTGTGTCATTTATCTGGCAGAAAATCACTATGCTATTTCACCCTCAAAATCTAAACACAAGATGAAATGTTGACTAATCCACAAAAAATAGAATAGACATTTTAAATTTGTAACCGTTATATTTCACAAATCCAGTAAAAAAAAACAATTCATGTTGCCTTTCCCGATGTTGAAGAATTTCTTAGAACTGGTCTACTGGAAGTATATGACCCATCATAAATGGAGGAAGATACTGTCCAGACATATTGACAGTGTTGCTAAACCAACTGATATCACAATAACTGTTTATAAAGTAGAATAAAGAGTAGTCTTTTACCAGTCTTTATTCCCACCACACCAAGAACAGCTGTGTGATAATACCAGCATGGATAAACAGAGCAAATGGCTAGAGTACTTTGTGAAAGGCGTAATTTAGTAGATATGATTGTTCTGAACAATACTTTCTCTTTTCTTTCCTGGTTGATTTTAACTCTTTATGATCATGCATGAGCTTTGGTTATTAAATCATGAATTTTGTCATGAAAGTGGCTGAGAGGCATTGGCAGAATTATTTATTTGTATTATATTCAACTCAATGGAAGTGAATGTATTTGGGCTATCACATGTGACAAAATGCTGAGGGATTGAAGCTCCAGATGCCTTTTTCTTGTCTACAGAAATCTCCAGTGTGCTGGTCAATAGATCAGATCCTACTTGCTCTGTTACTCTACATTCATTTATGAGGAAAATCAGAGGCTGATTAGGGGTTTGTGGGGCCCTGGGCCAGAGCAAGTGGGGGCCCCTCCCCACCCATTCCACCTGCAGTCCCCTCCGCCTCGCCCTCCCAACGCTCTTGATGGAGATTGGGGTCGCGGCATGGGGGCTTCCCCTTCTCCCCAATAAGAGTGCTGGGTGGGCAGTCAGAGCAGGGCAAGCCGCCAAGCCCATGCCCAGCAGGAGCACTGGGCAGGCAGAATGGATCAGGGTATGGGGGCACCCATTTTTCCAGAGGCCTCTGCCCTGTTGGCCCAGTGGCTAATCCACCATGGAGGAGAATAACACACAAACTCAATGAGGCCAAATAGAAACAAAGACATAAAAATAGTGATTAAAAAGCATAAGTAATTAAGACAGGGAGGTGGACAAAAGAAGGAATGCAAACCAATAGAAATCATATATATCAATAGGAAGCAATTATATATACTGGCAGAGAGATGGACTAGATGTCTTAGTAGATTTATTCCTTCCCTAGTTTCTACGACTTACAGATCTCTTCCTATTATCCAAAAGAATCACAAAATCCCTTATTTGATGGTTATAAAAGTGTGGACTCAGTAAATGGGGATAAAGAATATAATAATTTTCCTAACCTTAATCTTATGCCAGGCATACAATGCTAAAAATACAGGTTTTGTTGAATATAGTTGAATTTCTCTCAAAGTAATTGGAATTTCAGCAAATGTTGGAAGTCAAGAAATGACAGAGTTTAGGAGAATGGATATTAATATTCTGGTGGAGTACCCTTATTAAATTAATCATTTTAATTTTAAATAAATTTCTTCTCCCTAAAGTATCATCTACATTATTTTAGCAATTTCCATATTCCTTCTATTAAAATAACTAATGTACAGCCATCTCACCCAGAGCCCTGAGACATGTTTCTATTCTTTTATTGAATTAATCTTTTTTTAAAATGAAATGTATGTGACAGTACTATTAAGGCAGCATTATTCTCCCTGGTTTGATTTCATTATCTTAATTGTCAGCTTCAACATGGAAAGTTGTAAGAGGATAAGGTGCTCTCACTGAATGCTCTAGGAGGAGGGCAGAGGGGCAGGCTGACACACCACTCTGTGCTAATTTGGTCATTAGGTGCCAGATCCACATGCCATTGACTTTGGTGGTCTTTGGCTGAGGTCCCAAAATATTTTTTTAAACAGTTAGGTAGGAGCCCTGGCTTTCAAGATGTACTGTGTGCTATCTGAATATGTGATGGGCTGTGTTTATTGCCACATGCGCATCTCCAGCTATGCATGTGATTGCGAGCATGTATATCTGAAGATTGCAAGCATGTATATCTGCACTCTGTCTTTGCTTAAATATCATTTTCTGTTGATTCTAAAAGATCTATTTCTCAAGCAGCATTTTCACAAATTTTAGTACCCACCCCTTTTTGATTTGTTATTGAAAAAATCAGGAACATAATGACAATACTTTGTTAACAATTCTAAATTTATATGTTGTAATTGTTGCACCCTAGGAAACAATAACCAAAAAACCCCAGCCACCATAGCTAACATCAGGAACATTAGGTGGAAGTTGTCTGCCTCTATTCTGGCTCCTAAACCTACTGGAGAGACTACTCCAGCCCCTCTATGACAAGATCTACAGAGGAGCATTCTAAACAGGACCTGCTAGTTAGAAGGTATTGTCCACATGTTTTTACACATGCAGTAAGCTCCCACATCCAACAATGACCCTGTTCTATAGATTACTTCTGCCACAGAGGCATTGCACAGGGCTACTTACAGAACAGTGACTCATGTTAACATTACTTTTGCCATGCATATGCCTAATCAAATAAGTGATTACAATGCTTGTCCCTCTCTGGCCAGTTTGCTTTATCAGCAGAGGTAGTTTCTTTCTGTGCCAAAATAAAAGGGTTTGGGAAGCCAATTACAAATTACCAAGGTAATCAATTCTTCTTTGGTACCTTATAGGCAGTTAGGGGATATTTCCCAATTTAATTCAAATTATGAATCCACAATTCACCTCAGCTTTTAATACTTTGGCCAGCAGTAAAAACATGATTTGCAAAATCCTTGCTTTTCTATTAACGTGCATAGCGGTTTTCTCCCCTGAGAGAAATAATCAGAACATAAAAATGATACACCATTAAATATGAAGGAATGCTTATTTATATTTCAAAAGCACCATTAATCTAATGTACTGCAGACCTCATGCTGAAATCAAAGACAAGATAACACTGTTTAACTTTCAGAAGGAAAATAGAAGGGCCAATTATTCTGCCTCAACTGATTGAGGATTACAGGAGTTGATGAAACAGCATCCCGTAGTCTGAGATAATGGCTAATAGTACCTAACCCTGATGGAAGAAAAAAGTATTGTCTTCACTGATCAGTGAACAATTTGGATAAATTTGTGAACCTTTCACTTGACGTTTTGCCCATTCCTAGAACCAAATCCAGAATAAACCTTCCTGAAGTTTGTGGAATGTTCAGTTATTTCCTCACCTCTGTCCCATTATTTTTAATTTAAATACATCTCTATCACCATGGAGAGGCTGTGGGGGGAAATTTTGCAGGCCCCTACAAGTTGCAGAGCCAAGCTCCAAAGTGGCTTTCTATTATAGAGAATAAAGGGAAGGATGTAGTTAGTTGGGGGCCCTGCAAGGCTGTGATTGACAGAACTGTGAAGATTCACTGGCCGCACATTTCACCAAATAGATAGGTGCCGGATGCCCTGCCTTGGATTACCAAAAATGGAGAAAACATTTATCAGAGGAGAAGGCTCTGTAATCTAGCAGATTTAGGCAGAACAAGATCCAATGTCTGGAGCTAAAGCCAGACAGATTCAGACTAGAAATAAGGTATAAATTTTTAGCAGTAATTAACCATTGGAATAACTTTCCTAGGGGTGTGGTGCATTCTCCAAAATGACAAAGTTTTTAAATCTAGAGTGTGTTTCTAAATGTATGCTCTAGCTGAATCGGAAGGTCTGGTTTGATTCAAGAGTTACTGGGTAAAATTATATGGGCTGTTATGCAGTAGGTCATAACGATCCCTTCTGCTCTTAAAATGTTTGACCCAAGTTTGGGAGGTTGTTCCATCTGCTTTTGTTCTCTGTACAAAACCAAGTTACCCAGGCTTCAACCATAGTTTCTCACATTGCCATATTTTTATTCCGAAGTTTTTCAACCAGATCGTGCACCTGTTTGATTTTATTTTCCTTTGAGGATATTTAGTTCTTTTTCTAAATCAATTAGAAAGTTTATGTTGAGTACAAAATGTGAATAAGCAGGCTTTCATTCAAAACACTGCTGGAAGGATCATTTTCCTAGCTGATTGCTTTGACCATGTCATCTTTTCACCTCTGTCAACTGGCTCCCCCTTTTCTGTTTCATCAAGCACAAACTACTTGTTTTCACTGTTATCAAGCCATCAACCCCCACTTTCACTGTACTAGGGATATAATCTCCATATAAAAAAAATTTCCGACAGGTACCTTTGTGCTTCCTTCCATGCTGTCCTTTCGTCATTGGAGGAGATTCTGGTAAACTTCCAAAAAGCCACCTCATTGTCATTCAAACCCCTCCTTAAAAAATACCTCTTCAGTGTTGTGTTACCTACAAAAAACTTTACAGTTTTTCATGCTGACCATTATCTTCTCATTGCTTCTTGTTCCTCTCCCCATCTGTTTGTTTGATGCACCTGTTTCCTATAGTCCAGCACAGGCTATGTCTGCAAGTAGAGTAGATACACTTTACACACCCCTAACATGGGTATAAATAGCAGCACAGAGACAGACACTGCTCTGGCATTTAGAGTACAGATCCACCAGAACCTGCTGGCATGTATCCTATACTGTGCCTCCCCCATCTACTCTGCTATTTTTAGCAGTGTATTGTCCCACTGCCAGAGCCTTTTCCTGCTCCAGGGAAGACTCCAGCAGGGGGAGGCAGTAGGGAAAGGTTCCAGCTGTTGCATGTGGCTACACATACCCTACATGCGGGTAGAGTGTGCGCTTTTTGGAGCAGATACTGTCTCTTGGTTATATATTTGTACAGTGCCCAATACAATAGGGCTCTGGCCTCTAGGTACTGCCATAATACAAATAATTATTACTAATTACAATAATTCATTTTAACTTTCTACCATGCAATCCTTTCCTCATGAGTCTGGAGGTTATTAACCCCTTCATAGACACTTCCTGATTTCTTCTTTCTTCTATTATTCATGAGGCTGTTTATTTCCTCTCTGCCTGGTTCACACTGAAAAACAGGAAATGGCATCAACTGCAACCTATGGTATCACTATCACACATCAGCTTTACACCTTTTCAATCGAATATATTGAAAGTGACACTATTAGTGGTATATAGTGAAAGTCTGCACTGGATACCCAGTTTCAAGTTTGTGAGTGAGCGTCAGCCCAACAGGAGAAGAACCACTGAATTATTATTAATAGTAATAATATTATTAATCAGGGCCAGATCCTCAGCTAATGTAAAATGAGGCAAATCTACTGAAGTAAATAGAGCTATGCTGTTTTATACCATTTGATGGTCTGGACTCTAGTGCATAAGGAGTTGGGTATTATGAACAGAAATAGGTATTTGGGACAGACTAGCAAGGAAGGATGGTCTAGTGGATGAGGCACTCAACTAGGATATAGGAGACCTGTTTCAGTTTCTGGCTCAGCACAGAATTCTTGTGTGAACTTAAGCAAACCTGAACTACACCATACTTTAAGTCCTCATTTGTAAAACATGGATATTTCCCTACCTCATAGCACTTTAAACCCCTGGGGTGAAATCAATGGGAACCAGGATTTTACCCTTACTTTTCAATAGGACTATCCCTCTGTTTAAAGTTATGCAAATACTAAAGTGCTTTGCTGGATTGGCACTCCTGTACCCAGCACCTAAGTCAACTCTAGCCTATCAAATACTGGATATTTTAAAATGCTTCTCTTGGGTAAAGTTTCAGCAGAGTGACAAGATGAGTGCACTGCGCACTGAACAGGAGGAGAATATAGGTAATTGTTTTTGAGGATTGAGCTGATATTTTAAAAGCTGCATCTTTCAACATATATGGGTCAGCATGATTGAGAAATTGGTTTAGGAACATAGGCAGCCTGTCTGCTCTATGAACAGTCTGACCTCAAATCAACTCACAAAGGAAATGAATTCCTCACTGAACCAAATATTGTGAATTGATTTTTTAAATGGATAGATACTTGTATGAACATAAACATACATAGTTATGCAAGCTATGATAATAAGGATAATCATTTTTATGCTGCAGGACATAAATTGATTACTATATTTGTCCATGGGGATCAAGAATGCTAGGTGCATTGTGGAGATTTTTTAGCCTTCCTCTGATTCCCATTTCAGAGTGAATATCACATATCAATAATTTTAATCCACTATGACAGTTTCTATATTACTATGCAAAAAATCATAAAGAATTTTTCCAACTAGACACCACTTCTTTTTGCTATAGGCACTCTGACTTAGTTCTTTCTTCAGAGTCACTATTCAAACTTCTATTCTGCACGAGCCCACAGTAAATCTGAGATTTTTGGATTACAAAATTCATTATTAAGGCTGAATATTATTTGTAAGAAATTAAATTGGACCAAATCCAAGAATAAAGCATAAAAATATTTATGTTTTTCAAGCACTTCTACAGGAAATGATTGCCTTTATGTGAAGTGACTGTTCAGAATTTTTTCTTCATATTACATTTTCATTTGTGGCACAGAGGAAATGAATTGTATTGAATGCTTTAATGAGATTTATTTGCTTTCTGCCTTCACCTTTGAGCAAGTGAAATTAGCATTTGGAACTCTTTCTGTCCTCTGTCTGGTTACTTTTTTCCTTGTGTATTTGCTTAATATGGACATTTGGGTATACTTTTATTTTAATAATGTATTACAAAAGAATCCAGAGCAATGGGAAGCTGCTTGATGTCGGTTATAAATCTAAATACATAACATCTTTCTTCTCCTTCCCACGTCTTCTATCTCTATTTGCCACTTCTGTGTATATTAGATTTGTTGTTAGTCATTGGAGGTATGGCCAAACTCCTGAAATCGCTGCATAAATATTCTAGTATGTACACAACACCCATTCTAAACAGTGTTAAATCCTCCAGAATACATGCCCCAAAGGCCAACAGCTTCAGTGCCTAAAAGGAATGCCTTGAAGTTTGCAGTCATATCACATATTCTGCAATAAACATAACTCCATAGCCTTACCATTAGGCATTCTACCGTGCAGAAATTTTATTCTGGCAGGAGAAAGCTATTACTGTTTAATTGCTCCCCAAACCTCTAAAAGATTGATGCTTACTTTGCTTCCTGCCTGGGAACAAGTGCTTCACTCACAAGTGTGCCTAATAGGCAATTGCTGTCTGAGGCCAGGTCTACACTGCGACTTTAAATCGGTTTAATGGCCGATATACCGATTTAACGCTGTATCCGTTCACACGACGTCGTCATTAATATCGAGTTAAACGGCTCCTTAAATCGATTTCGGGAACTCCTCCAAGACGAGAGGAGTAGCGCTATTCGATAGGAAAACTCGGATGTAGCGTTATGGTGCGGAGAATCGACGTATTGGCCTCCGGCGCACCCAGATGCAGCACTGACCGCTCTGGACAGCAATCTGAACCGATGCAGCGGCAACGGTAAACAGAACAGGCCCCGGCGAACTTTTGAATTACATTCTGCTTGCCCAGGTGGAGCCTGATCATCCGACGCTGGCGATGGCAGTTCTGAAATCGAAAAAAGCTCCAGCATAGACCATACGAGTGAACTAGGTCTGATCGCTGATAGGCGAGCAAAATCTGTTGTATCCAACTCTGGTTACAGAACACGAAATGCCAGAAGCGTTTGAATAAAAAACTCCAGGATACCACAGCGCTGTGTGACAAGCGTAACGGGAAGCCAGAGATCAATATGGACATCATGAAGGGAGGGGGTACTGAGGACTCCAGCTATCCCACATCCACAGCAGTCTCTGAAATATTATGCATTCTGGCCTGAGCCGCCAATGTCTGTAGGTTCAAACACAGCGTCCTGCGTGGCTTCAGGGAACACTCCTCAGTTTATTTCCCCCACCACCACATGAAAAAAAAAAGGAAGAGTTGCGTGCTATGGCGTTTGCTCAATGCACTCCGCAAAAAGGCGCAAAGGTTGTCTGCTGCCTCACAAAGGGAGGGTGAGCCGTACCCCAGCACCACGCGGGCAGTGTTTCTGCCCCATCAGGCACTGTGCTCTCAACACGGAAGTGGAACTATGGGATAGCTGAGGAACAGCTACCCACAGTGCACCGCTACTGAAATCGATGGTAGTTTTGGACCCATGGACGCAAACAATCGATTTCGTGATCCCACTGTGGACGCGCTAAACCGATTTTATTAGATCTGTTTTGTAATATCGGTTTAAGCTAATTCGAAATAATCGTGCAGTGTAGACGTACCCTGAGAATCAGTCATTGTTTTGTACCTGTTCCTAAGGTGTCCAGTTACTGTCTCGTCACTTTCAATGTTATGACTGTATACAGATAAGCATTTTGTCTAATCTCTTTATTAGCATGCCTACCCCTGAATACTGTGAAGCAGCAGAGGATGGGCTTTGTGACCACAATCTCAGGAGCCATATCAAAGCCAGGAATGACTCCACCTCCAATGTGCTGGAGAAAGGCTAATTCCTCCCTTGGGGAATTAGGCAGCTGAGGTGAAATCCTAGCTCTACCTGTGTCAATGGAAAAACTCCAGGGGCTCGAATGGTGCCAGAATGTCAGCCCGATGCAATATATTTTAAAAATATCTGTAATATATTTAATATTTAAATATTTAAAAACCTGTAAAGTTTGGAGAAATGTGGAAGAGGATCAATGCCGAAAATAAGAGAAAAAAATGGAAATCTATAGATCTATATATAGATATAGTGCAGCTTCCATGCCAGGCACTGTGATATCATATCCCCAGCAGCATTTATACACAAGTACATATGTATAATTGCTGCTAACAGAATTGTGGCTGAACAGAAAATGTATTAGGAGGACTTTTAGATCTATACAGAAAGTTTAAAGCAACTAGGTTGCAGCAATTTTTCAGAGGAGCCAGTGATTCCCATTTCAAGTTCAAGGAGCAGCATGTGGGAAAAAACTATAACCCTTGACCTTGATTAAAGAGATTTCCAATGATGATACCCCTAGAAAGTGTGTCAGAAGACCTGGGAAAATCCTTATTCTTTACACATATGGAGCTATCACAGTGCCTGGCATGGAAGCTGCTCTGTAGTTAGTGTTATGTGTGTGGAGCAGAGAGCACTTCTAACTTATAAGAAAAATGTCCTTTCACATCCCTGGACTTATCTTCTCACTGTAGTCAGCCTTTTTCTGGGATATACATCAACCATCTGTAAGTTCCCAAGTAACCACTGTTTAGATGTTATCCTCTGTTCACAAGTCCGTCTTCAAGATTTCATCTATTGTAGTGTTTGCTTCTTTATTTGATTTGCAGATATAAATACAGATGGGTAGGATTCCAATGCCCAAACACTGTGCAAGGAGGGGGGAGGGGATGAGGATGCAGAAACAGATGAAGATAATACCTCTGAAGGGATTGACATTGATAAATCCTCTTCCTCAAACAATAATAGCTTAGAAGATGAGAGTCAACAAGCTGTGAAGTCAGCAAGTTCTCAAACTTCAGCCTATCATGGCCATTTGTAGGTGAATAGGATACCACTTTCAAATCTTCAAAGGGAATCTCCCCTTGGATACTGTTATGGTATGGTCCCCTGAGAGTTCTTTCAGGCATGTGTTGTTCCCTGGGCTTCCCAGTCCCCCTGGGAAATTCCACCAACCTGCAGTCCATATACAGACAGTCTCTGTGTCGTGGCAGCCTGCACTGGTAACATATGACCCATCAGCATTCAGAAAAGGAGGACTCACAGGATCTTCCTGCCTTTTCTTGGTCCTTTTTTCCTGCTAGGACATCTACAGACTTCTTCGACAAGGACAGATTGTCTTTCTAGGTAAGTCAGCCTCTAATAACTCTTCGATGAGCTTCACAGTATTGTCAAAGTCGAGGGTTGGTGTCAGAGCACCCATACACTTGCCACCTTGGGAAGACTTTCCAAGAACTGTTCTAGGATCATCCATCACCTCCACCAACTCCTGGCTCTCCATCCTCAACCAACAGGTAGTCCAGTCTGAAGTCTCTGCAAGAGCTCTTGGCATTATTCCATCTGTCCATTTGCTGCCCTAAATTTCTGACATTCTTTCTCTGATGACAGACCCATTCTATCTGTGATGGCTGCCTTGACTACATCACAGTCCCTGGCATATTCTTTGCTGAGAGACATACAGGGTGTTTAGGCTTCACCTGTCCAATAGGAAGCCACTCATAAAGCCCACGATGCCTTATCCCAGCCAGAACCTATAATTACCCTCTCAACACATCAGAGAAAGGCCTCATGGCCATCTGTCAGAGCCATTTTGCACAGTCTGATTCTCTGGGTTCTATTGCCACCCTGAGCTGCAGGATTCATCGGACTCTTTGGCATCTGATGCTGTGCTGCCATCTGCTTCTTAATAAATTCCTGGAGAGACTTCTGTTGCTCTGCCTGCCACACCATCCTGGGCTGTTGTTCTACTGGCTGGGACTGTTGAAAGAGCTGTATGAACCGTTGTGGCTCCTTTTGCAGGTTTACCATTTCAGAATTTCTTCCATTCCTCCCAGGTCACCCGTACCAGCATTGGTTCCTTCTTTGGCTTTTCACTGATCCCACACAAGCCCCCAATAATGTTACAAATTGTTCCCCTAAGAGTCCTTTCAGGTCTTAAGCACAACCATACCACTTCAGGTCTCGCCACCACCCTTGTATTTTGTTGTTCCAGCAAGCCTCTGCTGTAGTGCTATTACAAGCCCCAGCCTGCTCCCCCAATTTGCTTCTGCAGAAGGAAACAGAGATCACAGCAACAATCCCTGAACCCTGCCTACCGTCAAGCTCCTCCTCTTCTAGGGCATCCTTCCTCTCAATTTATATACTCCTTCTAGCTGATGTGGTTGCATTCCTTTCTAATTAGCCCCTCAGCTGTAGGTCTACTCAGTTGTTTGACCTTCCAATTAGGTCTCAATTAGCCAACGTTGGTGGGGATTAGCTCCTAACTCAGCACACACTGTCACAGATACCTTCCAGAGAAGGCGAATATTCTGAATGAGAAAAAGAGAAAAAATGGGCATGAGAGCAGGATGGTGGACATGCTAATAGATATGAGAACTAGATGAGTAATCTATTTATCCAGAGGACAGAGTGCTGGAGCCTGTTATTACAGATGTAAAAGCCTAGTTTAGTCGCATAAACTTTTTGAAAACTTACCCGTTCGTGTTTTAGTGTCCATACTTGAGGAATACCGGACTAAAACCAGTGAGACTGTCATTTATCTTTACATCCCCAAAAGTCTTTTTAATTATCAAGACAAACAGCCTTACAAATAGCCTTTTCTCTTAGCTGACATCACTCCATTACATTGAATCTACAATCAGATTTGTCATCTTCTGTGTGCTGCATCTGTCTCTCAAATCACCTTTCTTATCTTTGATAGAGATGTGAAAGGCTGAATGATAAATACTTCAAAAATGTCTATATGCTATATTCAAAGCCCATGCAAGAGTGTGAATGGAAATTGCTAAATTACTTCCATTGAAGTGGCTGTGCCGGGGGGAGGGGTGGGCACTCATTATAGTCATGAGACTGTAAATAAACCTCTGCACCTGGGAAACATTCATAACACACTGAACACTTCTGATTTCTGTTTCAGCTTAAGGCAAAGCAAAGCAAAGCACTTTTCAGATTACTCACAGTTTGCCATCATCAGTTTACACAAAAATGTCACATCTAATGCATTTCAGCATAGTCAGGCCAATAAAGTATTGTATTTGAGATTATTGGTACAGCTTCTTAGGGTATGTCTACACTACGGGATTATTCTGATTTTATATAAACTGGTTTTGTAAAACAGATTGTATAAAGCCGAGCGCACGCGGCCACACAAAGCACAATAATTCGGCGGTATACCGAGGTTAGCGTCGATTTCCGGAGCATTGCACTGTGGGTAGCTATCCTGTAGTTATCCCATAGTTCCCGCAGTCTCCCCCACCCATTGGAATTCTGGGTTGAGATCCCAGTGCATGGATGGTGCCAAAAACAGTGTCGCGGTGATTCTGCCGGTAAATGTCGTCACTCTTCCTTCCTCCGGAAACAACGGCAGACCATCCATTTTTGTCCCTTTTTCCCTGGATTACCCTTGGCAGATGCCATAGTCATGGCAACCCTGGAGCCAATTTGCCTTTTGTCACTGTCACCGTATGGTATGGAGGCCACGGACAGAGGGGTACTGCAGCGCTACAAAGCAGCATTCATTTGCTATTGCCAAGGTACAGAGATGTTCCTGTCGTTCTGTACCGTCTGCTGCTGTCATGGGTGCTCTGCTGGCCTTTAGCTGATCACCGGGGCGCAAAGACAAAAAGTGGAACTGATACCTGAGCAATTCCCTCTTTATGGTTTATCTAAAAATAGAGTCAGTCCTGCCTAAAATATGGGCAAGTGTCTAGTACGAACAGCGTGTTAAAGAACCAGACGAGGCACAGCCGCCTCGTGTCAGATCCCGCAGAAATATGAGCTGCACTGCCATTCACCGGGGGTGCCCCTGGCAAAAGCACCACCCATGACACTGACTTTTTAGTGAGAAAAATGAGGAGAGGGCAGCCTCCACCGTGATGATAGTCCAAGCAGGACATAAACGATGGTGGGGCGAGAGGAGCCCAGCATCTCGCTGCCTATGATTAGTCAGCGCAGTACAGAATCTTTTCTTTAACATGAAAGGCAGGGAGCTGATGAACTCAGCCCCGCTTTTCTATGATAAGGCACGGTACCATCGTTCTGTACCACTTACCAGGAATGACTACGACGTCATTCCTATATTTTACTCCCTGAGGCACCAGGACACTCACAGGGCTGATTGTGACGATGGATAGCAGTCATTTTACGTCTGCACCGGGAGGGAGCGGGAGAGATACTGCTATTCATTGCCGCAGCCACGTGTCTACAGCAGTAGACATAAGGTGACAGATTATAAAAAGTCAAGAAACGATTTTCCCTTTTCTTTCATGGGGTCGGGGAGGGGTGGCAAATGACGCATATAACCCTGATAACACCAGACAATGTGTTTTGACCCTACTGGCATTGGGAGCTCAGCCAAGAACGCAAATGCATTTCGGAACTGCGGGGACTGTGGGATAGCTGGAGACTCATACTCCTGCCTCCCTCCCTCCATGAGCGTCCATTGATTCTTGGCTTCTGTACGCTTCTCACACAGCACTGTGCGGTGACTTTGTCTATCATAGCCTGGAGATTTTTTTCAAATGCTTTTGTCATTTCGTTTTCTGTAACGGAGCTGTGATAGAACAGATTTGTCTCCCCATACAAGCGATCAGATCCAGTTCTCCCGTCCGGCCATGCTGGAGCTCTTTTGGATTTGGGACTGCATCACCACCCGTCCTGATGAGAGCTCCACGCTGGCAAACAGGAAATGGAAATTCAAAGGTTCGCAGGCTTTTCTGTCTACCTGGCCAGTGCATCTGAGTTCGGATTGCTGTCCAAGCAGTCACCAATGGTGCACTGTGGATACCGCCCACGAGGCCATACTGTCAATTGCGGCCAACTAAACCCTAATCCACATATGGTAATACTGATTCAGCGCTACTCCTCTCATCAGGGAAGTAAGAAACCAGTTGAAAGAGCCCTTTATATCAAATATAAAGGGCCTCGTTGTGTGGACAGGTGCAGCGTTAAATCGGTTTAACGCTGCTAAAATCGGTTTAAACACATAATGTAGACCAGGCCTTAGTGTCAAATAAGGTAAGACTGAGTCACCGGTAGAATCGGATGTTAATGTATTGTTGACTGATCTCTATTTTATGTGTACTCAGCAACGTACAAGTAAATGTTCTTAGAATAAACTAGGAGTTACATTCTTGGAATTTACTTCTACATCAAAGACAATATCTTCCTGCACTGTTGGGACTTTCTCTTTGGTATCAGTGAGTCTCAGCCTTCCTAAATTGCTTTTCTCTTTTTCACCTTTACTTTTTATTATTTCTTTATTTGATGATGGTATCATTCTTTAGCAAAGATGACTTCCAGCATCAATATAGCTACAAAAAATTACTCCAGCCTTAGGACTGCAGACTAAGGACCAATCCTGCAACTTTACACATGCAAGTAACATGGATAAATTGATTTCAGTATAATTATTCATATGAGTAGGGATTATCCATCTGAATAAGTGTTTGTAGAATTGTCCGCTAAACTGGGATCAAAGGCTTAATTTACCTTCCATGGAATGTTAATTTAGAGGTCATGATAGTTCCCTCAGAGAATCCCTGCACCACAACCTGCACTTGGGTTTGCCACAGATTTGTCTCCTAATGACTCACACTGCAGTAATTAATTCTACATTTTAAATCTACATATATACCTGGACACACTTACTTTAATTGGTCCCTGTGGTATAACACATTGTGACTGCTTCACCATAAATTGCTTGTTATATTAAACAGGTTCAGACCATCTAAGCCCTACGTTTGAGGAACTACTCAGAAGATGAATGTGTTTATTTAGTCTAATGCTCTTTGCTTGGTTTAGGGTTATTAACAAATAAGATTCACTTAAAGTTTGACACGCTTATTTTTTGGCAATCTAAACCCACTGAATACTATTCCAAACACAGGTCCATTGCCTGAATGTTCAGTCACACACAGATGTGTGTATTTTATAAATATAGTACCAATTACTAATATGGGCTCTTCCCCATAATAAAACAACTCTGTTTGTACAAGCAGACAAAACACAGCTTTTACCTTGCTCTATTTCTTTTCTTAACAATCAACCACAGATGCTTATATTGTAGTCTTAGTAAGATGTGTAAGAATTGTTGCCTTGTGAGGTTTTCCCATTAGATTTTAATGATACAGAAAAACTGAAAAAAAAAAAGTCAATTGCTTTTACTAAAGTTTTCTTACAGTTTGCTTAAAAATGCTTTTTTCCTAAAGATTTTTTAAAGACATCATTAGATACACACTAATTTTTAATTAAGATCATAGAAGATTAGGATTGGAAGATACCTCAGGAGGTCATCTAGTCCAACCCGCTGCTCAAAGCAGTACCAACCCCAACTCAATCATCCCAGCCAGGGCGTTGTCAAGCTGGGCCTTAAAAACCTCTAAGGATCGAGATTCCACCACCTCCCGAGGTAAACAATTCCAGTGCTTCACCATCCTCCTAGTGAAATAGTTTTTCCTAATATCCCTAGACCTCCCCCACTGCAACTTGAGACCATTACTCTTTTTTCTGTCATTTGCCACCACTGAGAACAGCCAAACTCCATCCTCTTTGGAACTCCCCTTCAGGTAATTAAAGGCTGCTATCAAATCACACACACACACACACACTCCTCTCTTCTGCAGACCAGATAAGCCCAGTTCCCTCAGCCTCCACTCATAATTGATGTGCCCTAGCCCCCTAATCATTTTTGTTGCCCTCCACTGGACTATCTCCAATTTGTCCACATTTTTTCTGTAGTGGGGGAGAGGGGACCAAAACTGGATGCAATACTCCAGATGTGGCCTCACCAGTGTCGAATAGATGGGACTAATCACTTCCCTCGATCTACTGGCAATGATTCTACTAATACAGCCCAATACGCCGTTAGCCTTCTTGGCAACAAGGGCACACTGTTGACGTATATCCAGCTTCTCGTCCACTGTAATACCCAGGTCCTTTTCTGGGGAACTGCCACTTAGCCAGTTGGTCCCCAGCCTGTAGCAGTGCATGGGATTCTTCCCTGGGACTCTGCACTTGTCCTTGTTGAACCTCATCAGATTTCTTTCGGTCCAATCCTCCAATTTGTCTAGGTCACTCTGGACCCTATCCCTACCCTTCAGCATATCTACCTCTCCCCCCAGCTTAGTGTCATCCACGAACTTGCTGAGGGTTTAATCCATCCCATCATCCAGATCATTAATGATTTGGGTAACTCCATTCTGCTTATATAAATTCCTTAAATAATTTCAATCAGATATGATATTATTCACTTCCTGTTCTAAACTCTGTTGATATACACAGTTAAACAGTTGCTGTGTTCAGCTCCAGAGATTATTTCAATAACATGCGAAGAGATTCCTTTATATAGTGCATAGACCCGAATGTGCATTGCTCCATTCAAAAGTGATAAGGGAGTGCTGTTGGCCAAATGCATATGCTGCACTATTAAGAGAAAAACTGTTATATGGAAGTTTATTTCCATTTCTTTCTCTGCCAATAAAAGTCAATGAAAGTTGCTATAACTTGTGTACCTAAATCCCTTAAGTTGTTTTGAAACCCTCTCTCTGATTAATACAAAAAATGTCCCTTCTTAATAAAAATTTTCTTGCCTTTAATTTAGGAAAGTATCAAAAAGAATCTGGTTTTGAATGTGCCAATAAATTAGAATATAACAAAGCAGAACCTCAAATACAGAATTATAATTTAAATATTTTAACCAGCTTTGTTATTAAAGATAATTCTGTCCTACAATGTAAAGAACCATTATTATAATACAATACCAAGGCACAGAACATTTGTGTGTTAGGATTAGCCAAAGGTGTAGAATTAGATTCTTCTGATAAATGAATTATGTAAATATTAGAACATATCAAATGTATTCCTCCTTTCCTAATGCTTAAATACTTTAGAATCACCTTAAGATCAAGACACCCACTGCCATATCTATCACTTCTATTTTCTGTATATCTTTTTTTGTGTTCCATTACTGATAGTTAGATTTATGCAGGAAATGTTGATGTGCAAAGGTGTTCAAAATATAAGGGGGAGGTCATATTTTTGCAGCTCTTGACTAGGCTACTGAGTAATGCAAGAAAAGATGGCTGAAATCTCTGGGGTTTTTTCATTGGGTATTACTTTTTTAGGCCAAATTTGAAATTTTTGTTGAAGAACTATATATGTGTGTGTGCATATACACATAATTTCTTTTAAAGTATGAAGATGACCTTCTAACATGGTCCAAAGAAAAGTAAAATGATCAGGATGTTGTTAACCTGGCTAGCTAAGACGACATATCTAATTCCACATTACCTGAATATGAACAGTTGAGTTTCTGGAGGGATGCCAGCTGGGATAGTTACTATTTCCCCTTGGGTGGTTTTATTAAACCAATATTAATTTGATTATTGCTTATACTAATGAAATATTATATGCCTATGTAGGCAGGTAGGAGTTTTTTGGACTTAACTTTTTTGTTATAGTCTTGTCCTGAGTCTTGTCCTTCAGTGGAACAAATTATAGTCAATGTCAGTTGATTATTGTATCTTCTTCTTTTCTATGGGCTTCTCTTTCATCAATTAATTAGTTATTAACTGTTTAATGTTTTACAAAAAACAAATAGATAGTGACTGAGTTATATAGAATAGGCCAGTGGTTTAAACTGGAGTCAATGAAATCACAAGGATGAATTTGGCCTAATATCTCTAATCAAGATATGTGGAAGTGTGTCTCCTTTGGATAAATTCTGGCCCATTGAACCGACCTACCAACAAACACTTCTATTCAGATTCATGGCAAATTGTTTTATAAAGATACTATGTAAATATAAAAGCTGTTTGGGAACCAAATGTATTACTTGTATGAACACAAAATGTACTTTAGGAAATACTCTGCTTCAAATATTTACTTGAGATTTAAAAGGTAGCTCTATATTTAAACTGAAAACCTAATTACACTAGCACTTGACTCATTATCAAATGTGGAGTTTAGAGTACTAATCTTAAAAAATGAGTGCCGAGATAGATTGCACACTGAGAGAACATACTAGTTTAGGGTTTGATGCAAAGCCTTCTGAAGTTAATGGTAATCTTTCCTTTCACCTCAATGGCCTTTACATCGAGCCCTCAATGCTGTGCCGTAATCTTCCAAGCACATACACAGCATAATCTTTCCCTTGAATTTATTTTAATCCATTTATTACATCATTCTTCATGTCTCTGTGTTTTGAAGATGGATATTAAATATTAGTAACGAATGATCTCCAGAAGGTTAAGTTCAGGTTTGTTTTGATTGACATCCCCAAAGTCCTTTGTTCTTTAATTTAAACTGTACAAAGTTCTTAGGTGATGAAGCTGAGCTGGAAATCTCAAGAGAACTGGCTTTCTGGTGAGACTTCAAGTATTTACTCTTGTAAGTACCATAAAAACAGCTCGTTTAATTTATTCTGCTGCTTATAAACTCATGAAGTTTGCAGATGATACCAAGCTTGGAGGGGTTGTAAGTGCTTTGGAGCAGCGGTTCTCAACCTTTCCAGACTACTGTACCCCTTTCATGAGTCTAATTTGTTCTGCATACCCCCAAATTTCACCTCACTTAAAAACTATTTGGGTACAAAATCAGACATAAAAATACAAAACTGTCTCAGCACACTAGTACTGAAAAAATTCTGATTTACTCATTTTTACCATAGAATTATAAAATAAATCAATCGGAAAATGAATATTATACTTACATTTCAGTGTACCCAAAGCCTGAGCCTTGCTGTCCAGGGCTGCAGCCAAAGCCCAAACCCTGCCACCTGGGACTAAAGCACATAACTTAGCTTTGCAGGGGCTCCTGTGGTGTGGGGCCCCAGGCAATTGTCCTGCTTTCTACCCCTTAATGCCAGCCCTGCACTTGCAACCCCCCTAAACCCATTCCATAATTCCCTGGGTGCCGTGACCTCCCAGGTTGAGAAACACTGAACTAGGCAAATATCTAGATGAGTTGATGTAGCTAGCCCCTGGAAGACTTCTGCATACTTCCGGGGTACACATACTTCTTTGAGAACCACTGCTTTGGAGGACAGGATTAGAATTCAAAATGATCTTGACAAGCTGGAGAAATAGTCTGAAATACACAGGATGAAATTCAATAAGGGCAAATACAAAGCGCTGCACTTAGGAAGGAAAAATCAATTGCACAAAGACAAAATGGGAAATGACTGCCTAGGAAGGAGTACTGCAGAAAAAATCCTCGGGGTTATAGTGGATCACAAACTAAATATGAGTTAACAATGTAATATCATTGCAAAAAAAAGGGAATATAATTCTGGGTATATTAGCAGAAGTATTGTAAGCAAGACATGAGAAGTAATTATTCCACTCTACTCAGCATTGATAAGTATTGTGTCCAGTTCTTGGTGCAACACTTTGGAAAGATGTGGACAAGTTGGAGACTGTCCAGAGGAGAGCAACAAAAATAATTAAAGGTCTAGAAAACATGACCTACAATGAAAGATTGAAAAAGCTGGGTTTGTTTAGTCTGGAGAAGAGAAGACTGAGGGGGGACATGATAACAGTCTTCAAGTACACAAAAGGTTGTTATAAAGATAAGGGTGATAAATTGTTCTCCTTAACTACTGAGGACAGGACAAGAAACAATGGTCTTAAATTGCAGCAAGGGAGATTTAGGTTAGATATTAGGAAAAGGGTAGTAAGCTTTGGAACAAATTACCTAGGTAGATTATAGAATCCCCATCATTGAGGTTTTTTACAACAGGTTAGACAAACACCAGTCAGAGATGATCTAGATAATACTTAGTCCTGCCTCAGTACAGGGAACTGGGCTAGATGGTCTATTAAGGTTCCTTCCAGTCCTACAATCAATCCTATGATTTCTTCCACCTGGAATCAGGAAGTGCAGTGGCAGGGAAAGAAAAATATTAGCTCTTATATTGACAATAAAGAAGAACTGATCACAGAACTAAAAATTAAAGGCAGCTTAGGTATAGATGACCATGACTTGGTCAGATTTATAATGTGCAAACAGAATAAAGTCCAGACCAGAGATATATATATACTTTGGCCTTTTAAAAGCACTATTTCACAAAGCTGAAAATAATTATGAGCCAAATCAACTGGGGAAAAGAATATAAAAGAAAAATGTGAAAGATAATTGGGAATTGTTTAAGAATAATTTAAACCCACAATGAAGGAAGAAAGCCAAATTGGTTATAAGCCCTGCTATTAACTCTAATTACTCATAAAAACCCAACACATAAAAAATAGAAAATAAGTTGGATCATATTTTTCTTGCGCAATATTAAATTTCAATCTGTTATATATGTGGAAACCTACTGAAGGAAATGAGACCATACACATGTCAGCCAAGACATAATTAGAAGGGGTGGGGATGCACTGATATCACTGTGGGCCTTATTTGGCCTGTTCAATCTTTATTACTAGTGATGAAGCACAGGGAAGAAAAGTCTAAGTTTGACTTCAGATCCCAGGCTGAATTGGTGAAGTTGACAGGTAGGGAAAAAATAAAGTCTTTTTACTTGTAAATTGAGTGCACTGTATATGGAAATTATTCAGATACAATAAATATGAAATCCCACAATGCTATTTTACAGCCATTTTACAGTGGGAGCATACTTTAAGCATAATATTGAATGGAATTTTGCAGCACTGTATATTAAGCATAGAGAAATATTAGCCTATGGAAATGAAGGCAAAGAGATGGAATACAAGGGTTGAAAGGACAATATTACCAGCTACTGCTGCAGCTTTCCATTCGTCCTCAAGGTCAACACGATTTAGGACTTTCAGCATTTATGGAGAAGATGAGAAATTGATTACACTTCATACAGTAAGAGGGAGTTAGGCAATGTAATCATTTAAACTGACACCACTTTAGATTGCGTTAATCCTACTATCTTTGTGTTTAACCAAGTCTAGCTTTTTTATCGCCGTGTCTTCTGCCTGCACCTTGGTAATTAATATTACAACATGACTAAAATTAGCCATGAATATTGGCATTGACATAAACCACTCTCTGAAAGTCTTCCAGTGAATCAACCTTATATAATTAATAATGTCATCAGTTCTAGTTGTAAGGGACAGAGATCTTCACTTAATAATGCCATCATTTCTGTTGGCCTATGTAAAAGTGATAGCAAAAGAACAAGCTATTCTCACAGGGGAAAGTGCCTTATACATTTTAAGGTTTGAAATTAAAACCATCAGTCATTGTATCAGTGTACAGCCTAAAAGAGTATCAACTTCTAACAGTCATCACAGATCTGATCTTGTGGTTTCCTTTTTGAGCTGCTATAGCTAGTTATGGAATTTTCATTTAGCCAGACTTCTGTGTTTTGATGATTCCTTTCAAGAGTCCTTAATGATCACTTTACAAAATTAAAGCTGTTTTATAGTCCTTGCAAACTCAAAACTCCCATCAACTTTGTAACTCTAACTTTACCATCATACAATAAATGTACATTGGTACATCTGCATTTCTGCCCTGTCCCCGTCTCATTGATTCCCACTCGACCACCAGCTCCCAAACCTGGTGGAAATTTGGCGCCAAATCCAAAGTTTAGACTAGGCCCTGCTTCATTAATGGGGCCAAACAAAAAGCCCAAATGCAGAATGCTAATTGAACTGTGGGAAAGTTTGGATCTGAATTCTGTAGTGCAGGTCCATCGTTAATTTAATGTAAGGGGAATATATTACTGCATAAGGAAATTTCCAATGCAAATATTAATGTTATTTTGCATCTATATATATTTACTAGTCCTGATTTGAGCTCTTAACATTATTTTCACTTCTTGCAAGCTTTCCAGTTCCACATTTAAAGCCTCTGGCAGCACATCATGGGCAAATACATTCATATAATCCTCACAAACAGAAGCAGAGCAGCCTGCACAATTGCATGGCAGATGTGTAAAGAGATCTTTTTGCTCTGATGTTTAATTTTCAGAAATAATTTTTTTCATCACTTATATGTTTGAATAAAAGATCTGATTCTGCTATTTTGTGGGGAGAAGTGATTAGCCCAACATCTATTTTAATGCAAATTATAAACTAATGGAGAAATAACCCACTCAGAATGACAAACAAAGAAAATATTTATCTGAAGTTACTTGAAGAAACCCAAATAAAGACAACAATTTGTTTGAAAATGAATGGGAGGACAGAAGTCCAAGCAATGAAAATCTACTTTCTGTGGGACTTAATAGAGTTTGAATCATTTATTGTCCCAGAACATATAGTAGTTAATAATTGCTAACCACAGATGAAAAGTCACATAGCACTGAGGCTGAATCATGGCACACAGTAAACAAGTGATAAAACTTGGTCTATGACTTCTAGTCAGGTCACAGTTTGTCATCATTTTTCTACAGATTAATTTTGCAAGACAGAACTTTGGGCACATCAGGTAATTTTTTTTAAAATCTGATACTGTAGATTTAAGATGAAGTTTGGGTGGAATATTTTTCATCTCCAGTCTGTTCCCCATACACGATTACTTTGTAGCTTAAATTTATCATGTTTCTCTTCTCGGAAAAATGTTCTACATGAATTTAGTTGGCCTTATTTCACTTGAAACTGCTTAAATTACAAGAACTATTTTACATGAAAGAAAGGATATAAAAATACATCTACAAACCTCTGTAGTTCATCTACAAGTTATTTTGTATTCAGTTATTTTGGTTTGATTGTGTTAACGCTTATTAATATATTTAGAAAATATTCTACTTTCAAAAGTAAGGTTTTACCACAATGGTATGGAGAAGTAGAAAGCATATCAATATTAGGGATGGATGAATGTAAGAGAAATGTTAGAGATAGGTGAACATTTCTGAAAGGTTTTGATGAAACCAAAAAAGTTTTGGGGCTAAATCCTGAGCAAAGTTCAGCACGTCTCAAGATTAAATCTAGATCTTTATCCAAATCTTTGTAAGTCTTCCTGCTGTAACAGGAAGGGGTCAGGGGTATTGTAAAATGGGACCCTACCCTACCCTAAGTTATCTCAGTGACACAAGAAGCAATTCGTCTCTGGTATTACCCAGAGAACAGGCTGAGTGGGGTTCCCCACCTGTGAGACGGTCATTAGTAACTCTAGGGCACTTCCTTATCCCTGATCTATCTAGCGAGGCTACACCAACAGGGCCTTGCCTACTAGGTGCCCAAAACACTCTGGGATTGCGTTGCAACTGCAACCCAATTACTCTTCCTCTTGTGGGATCACAGCTATTCTTGAGACCCCAGAACTGAGCCTGAACAATGAAGACTATGGTGAAGGAACTTGCAAATCACTTCACCTCTCATCATAGACTCATAGACTTTAAGGTCAGAAGGGACCATTATGATCATCTAGTCTGACCTCCTGCACAATGCAGGCCACAGAATCTCACCCATCCGCTTCAATAACAAACCCCTAACCTACGTCTGAGTTATTGAAGTCCTCAAATGGTGGTTTGAAGACCTCAAGCTGCAGAGAATCCTCCAGCAAGTGACCCGTGTCCCTCCCCAGTTGCTCCTTTTACCTATGTCGGATCTATCTGTGAATGCTCCCATCCTATTACTGCATAGGGAGCAGTATAAGTAACATACCCCTAAATGGGACAGTAACTTTAAACTGTTAAACACATACACAAAATACCAAATGGAATAAAACAGATGTATCTTTCTCAGGAACAGCCAAAAAATGGGAGAAAACATGTCAGCAGTTTTCAAAATGTACTAAACAGTTGAAAAGTTTTAAATATTCTAAAACAATCCTTGCATTGTTTCCTACACCCAGATAAAAGTAGGCTCTGAATGAGCTCTCCCCTGACATCTAGTGATGAGCTGGGGGGAAAGAATTAAGGAGACGGCCCTGTTTGCATAGGCATGCCTGCTTTGCCTAGGTGTGCAGTAGATGGAGCTGCTTTGCCTAAATGATCAATTTTGGCTGGTTTTGGGTTGCACACTGCTCTAGTATTTGAACTCAGCAATAATGAAGTGTTCTCCTTATTGTATGAGTAAAGGCCAGCAGAACTGTGCTTAGCATGCCCTGATTGAGGGGCTGACCCTAAACTAACCTATCTCAGCAGTGGGTAGGGATGCCAAATCCCAGCAAAGATGAGAGTGGGTGCAAACAGGTGTTCCTTCCTGGTAGTGTGGACTCTGCCCAGAGAGTTGTAGACACTAGGCCTGACCCTCTCCAGCATTTAATGGCAGAACTCATCAGACTCAATTGGTGGTTTCTAGAGCTGACATCAACGCTGAGCATGTCTTTGAGCTAAGCCATAGACCTTGTGTGGGGACAGTTAAAGACAACATAGAGACTGCACTGGCTGTAAGGTTCCCGCTACCTGTTGAAATCACCGAGAGCTGGGTTAAATGGTGGAACCTCAGAACATGATGTTGTGGGAGCAAACAAACAGCAGCAGCAGTGACCAGTGGCAGGAGACAAACAGATGCAGCTGTGAGCCAGTTGCAGAGGTGGCAGAGGAGGCGTTGCTCAACACCCTCTGCCCCACCAGGAGTGGGAGGTGAACCCCATGAATGCATCTCTGAAGTCTGGGTCTGCGCTATCCAAGGACAGCCGACTGTGAGTGAGGTGCAGTGGAGGGAGAGAGAGTTAAGTGTTAAAGAGACATTCATTCGTAGGATTTTCTGACCTCAAAGTGGGAAACTGAGGCAAAAGAAACTGCTCTATGCACTGTGGGTTCAGGTTCGCTTAGGGTCACATGTGGTTTTTGAATGTGGTTGTGGTGTTTTCCCAGATTAATACTGGATCCTCTTTTCCCTTTTAATAAAAGTGTTCTTTTGTTATACACAGACTCCGTGCTTGCAAGTGGGGAAATACTGCCTCTCAGAGGCACCCAAGAGCACATTAAGTTTTCACAGCTTACTGGGTCGTGGCTGGAGCCAGTTTTGTTTTATATTGTTAGGAGGAACCCCCAGATATTGAACCCGGCCCCTGTTGGTGACGCCACCTGGCAGAAGGGTTACACATATGAAAAAAACACACTTCAAACAGGAACAGTCTCTTCTGTGGGGTACTGGTTTGATAGTTCCAGAAGGGGTTATAGCAGGGGTAGGCAACCTATGGCACATGTTCCGAAGGCGGCAAGCGAGCTGATTTTCAATGGCACTCACGCTGCCCGGCTCCTGGCCACTGGCCACTGCATTTTAATTTAATTTTAAATGAAGCTTCTTAAACATTTTAGAAACCTTATTTACTTTACATACAACAGTAGTTTAGTTATATGTTATAGACTTATAGAAAGAGACCATCTATAAATGTTAACATGTATTACTGGCACGCGAAACCTTAAATTAGAATAAATAAAGGAAGACTCGGCACCTCACTCCTGAAAGGTTGCCAACTCCTGGGTTATAGCATCACTCAGAGTTTCACAAACATTATCATAGCAGGGTCCAGCCTCCCTTCTTTTGTTCTCTATTTGTGAAAGTCCCAAATCTTCCCTTACAAAAGAGATCCTGGTTCAAAAGAGCAGTAAATGTTCTTCCTCAGCAGGCTTTAGTGAATGAAGAAGACCCGCCTCCCAAGTGGGTGAATATGCTGGCCATGTACTCACCAGAGGAAGCAGCCCACTCATCCTTCAGCCCATAGTCCAGGGTCAACTAAAAAGGAGAGAAAAAAATAAAAGATCATCATTCTATGAGTTCTGGACTCCCTTGCCTACTGCAAGGTGGGGCTGCTTTTATCCAAGGCTGTGCACAGCTTACACAGGTCATTGATTCAGCTCCCTGCACAGTTGGTCTCAGGGTAGTATGGGGTGGGAGTGTTACTGGGCTCCCAGAGCTCATACCCTGCCCTGCTGGTTCTTTCCCCTTTTCACAGTTGGTTTTCTGCTCTCCTCACTGACGCTCCCCTCCCCCCGTTGCTCTCTCTTATACGTGTTACTGGTTTGCACAGCTCCCTTCTGGCCTCTAGCACTGCTGTTCTCCTCCAGGCTTCCAGCCACAGCTCCTCACCCCACCTGAAGCTGCTCTCTCTGTCTCTTCTTCCCCCAGCACATGCAAAGGCTAGGTTCTGAGCTAGGGATCCCTCACTGGCCTAGCTTCCTGATCAGTCTTACTAACTTAGGCTGCTGCCTACTTCCCAAAGGCCCTGGTCTAAATCTCTCTGAATGGCCAGAGATCCTGTCAGTCCCAAGTTTCTGGCTCCTCTTTGACTCTTTCCCTTTCTCCTGATATTGAGAGAGGGCCAATCAAAAAAACCCATGTAAGGGACAAATAGCCCTCTTACATTGCCCTTGCCTCTAGGTAGTTCCTTCTAAACCCTAACTTAGTTCCATTTGTCCACCCAGATGTCTTATACACTTCTCATCATCGAAGTGCTGATAATAACTGATAATAAGGAGGACAGTCCTTCTTTTGACATATTTGTCCTCTGTCCTCCTTGCATATTAAGGAAGACAATTAAACATCCTCCCTTACACACTTTTGGTTTTGTAATTTAGAAAATGATTGATAAAACCTCAAAAAAAAATCAACCTCTCCACTGAAGATGGCTAACATACCTCTCTCATTGGAGGTAGGGCCCTGACTACTTCTATGAATAGTGCCTGGTGCCTCCTCTCTGCTCCAGTGAGGGAACAGGTCTTTTCTTCTAGCTCAAGCGTGTCTGTCTAGGCCTTCTCTCTCTCCCCAGCTCAGGATCACGCTGACTCTAGGTTTCTCTCTCACTCCCAATCCCCTCCTGCTCTGGGCAGAGCAGTCCTAGTCAGACATTGCCTTCTCTCCCATCACCCCATCCAGGAGCCTTGCTAATTGGCCCTAGGCTATAAGGGCTTCCAGCAGAGGTGAAAGTAAGCCGGTATGGGCTGGTACAGAGGACTGGTAAGAAAAGGAGACTGCCTGAGGGAGGGAGAAGCCTGCCTCCTGAATAAGAATAGTTTAAACTCAGCTGTTCCCTGAGTGGTTCAGCCCTCGGGGATAGGAGTGGTTTCTGGCATCCTTGTTAATTTCACTCATAGTAGCTGGGTGGAGTGGGAAGGGTGTGTTTGACGACAGCAGGGGCAGTCCTTGTCTTCCCCTGGGGATGAGAGGATCTTGTCTCCAATACTAATATACACAACAAATACAAGCATTTCGCTGCACAGCTTAAATCCAGAGCTAATAAAAGCAAGTGGAAGGGGAAAACTCACTGTCACATTGGTTTCTCATCTCCTCCCTCCCCTTCCTCCAGCCAGGCTACAGACCGGGCTCCTCATTCCTTCCCCTCCCCACCCCCCAGCAGGGGTTCTCCTCTAGGCTCTAGCTTGCAGGGTTAGAAGCATACTTGTTAAGTTCATTCCCAGTTGTTGTTGGGCGGGGGAGGGTGTGTGTGACCATGGCAGGGGCAGTTCTTTTCTGCCCTCAGGATGAGGGGATCTCCTATACACAAAAAACACAATCAAGATCAGGAACCATTTCCAAGTTCAAATCTATCCCATTCCCTCTCCAGCAGAGGATCATGGTTGTGATGTCCAAACTGCTTGCAGATCCTCTTTGAAATGTTACTGAACTGTGCAGGGAACAGCTGAGTTTAAACTGTTCTTATGCAAGAGGCAGGTTTCTCCCTCCCTCAGCCAGTCTCCCTGCTCCCTGCTGCAAGCTAGAGGGTAGCCCCTGCAGCTGCTGCTCAGTGCCAGGCAGGGAGAAAGCATGGAGCCTAGTGTCTGCAGCCTGGCTGAAGGAGGAGGGAAGACATGGAGAAAAATGTGACTGAGTTTTCACTTTTTCAGGCTTATTCCAATAGAAAAGTTTTATTATAGACAGTACTGATATTAGTAATAGTAGCTTTATTTTCTCTAT
Organism: Chelonoidis abingdonii; assembly: GCF_003597395.2. Taxonomy (NCBI): domain Eukaryota; kingdom Metazoa; phylum Chordata; order Testudines; family Testudinidae; genus Chelonoidis; species Chelonoidis abingdonii. The sequence goes on from NC_133773.1 coordinate 34,557,587, forward strand.
CTATGTCATGCAGTGGGAGGGATCCATGAAGTACATAGGAGAGGTGAGTTGCTTGCGATTGGACCATATGGGTAAGAAATGTAAATTACTTTCTCCCCTGCCCAAACCCCTGGGCTCCCAGACGCCTCTGCAGCTGGTAACTCTGGGGGTGATTTAAAGAGCCCGGATCCTAGCTTCAGCTAAATCCCCGAGCCCTTTAAATCCTGATTTAAAAGCCCAGGGATTTAAAGGCCTCACCTTTTCCGATAGAGGCCATACCTCTTCCGGTTGAGGCCCCTACCCCTCCCCAGGACTCTGGAGTACCGGCAAGTCCTTTAAGTTGCTTTCACCTCTGGCTTCCAGTCCCTTCTATCACCATCCTTATGTACAATCCGACTGGGTCTAATGTGCTATGGTGGCCACCACACCTGAGCTCCCTGAGATTGCTGGGTAGTGTCAGTGACCCACTGTACTTGAGCTCCCCATGAGGGCTGCAAGAGCTGCGAGTTCCACATATACAAACTTGGGGGACGCTGCCAGTTGTATACCACTATATATACTATATTTTGTACGTCAGGATGTGGTAACACTGCTCACAGTCTCCACTGATTTGATGTGGTTCCTTCCAGTATTTTTCATGATCCCATCATTCCATGAATCTCGTTCTTGATACAAGTAACGGGAAGGACAGTTACATGTAAAAATTGTGATTATCACAGGAATCACCATGCCAAAAAGAAAAAGTAGGTTTCTCATCCATCTGGCAAAAAGAATTTAAATTCATTAAAAGAAGCAGGAAAGGAGATAACTATGCATTTTCCAGCTACTGTAAGCGTGACACTGATGTTTCAATTCATGGTAAAAGTAATATAATACATCACTCTGAAACTACTAAATATAAATCAAACACAGCACATGTTACAAAATATTCAATTTTTTTTCCAAATTTCATATACCGCCCTTGATGACAGAGTTACTGCAGCAGAACTTATCAAAATACTTCATGCTTTTAAGCACCACCACTCTGACCAAAGTGTGGATTGCACAGTAAAAGCTGATAGAACTATTTGCAGGGATTCTGAAATTGCTAAGAGTGTATCCTGTGGAAAATGTAAATCAAAAGCACTTTGTGAAAATGTGCTAGCCCCCATTCTGTTTCTGAGCATACAGATTGTCCTAAATAGAATGACATTTATTATTCAATAACTACTGCTGCCTCCTGCAAACATTCCACGAAATGCTTCCTATTTATTTTGAAATGTTCCATTGTGTTACAGGCATTCTATATTGCTTGCTAGATTTTTACGAAGACTGTCATGAAAGTTCAAGCAATCACTACCAACATAGTTGATAAGATTGATGGATTTGGACTAAAATTATTGCCCGTGTCAGCACACACAGGAGACAATGAGAATGTTAATTTATTCTTAATTTAACAGTGTTTTCCAAAAACTGAAAGAGAAACATTGACTTCCTTGCTGCCTGTTGTTTAGCCCATGTCACACCCAACAGCACAAGATTTGGTGAGCCCTTCAAAACATCTAGTTTTAAAAGTTTACAACCATTTCAACATTCACTCACTGGGAGTTAAACAACTTAAAGAGTTTTGCAAATATGCCAGGGTAGAATACCATAAAATTCTATGTCACATAGTCACATGTTGGTTGTCACTTGAACCTGCTATTGACCATCTGGCAATGTGTTGGACAGGGCTTGTGAATTATTACCAATTATTAGGGGAAGATGAGTGCCCTAAAGTAATATAGAGTAGTTTTGGAGATGAAGGAAACAAGAATGAAATTGCTGAATTATACTGTTGCTTCTTGAGCTATGGTCTAAAAATATTCATAGACAGTATTGAAGCTCCAGAGTCAAACTCTTTCACAGTAACTTCATTGTTCAAATTGATGTCCAACTTAGACAAAAAACTAGAATGCAGAATAAATGACAAAAGTGTTGGTTACATTGTGAACTCCATACTGAAGAATCTCAATGAAAATGAATGAAGAAAGTGTGAACCAGATTTTCTGCTTTTTTATCTGTGAGCTCAAATGTATTTACAAAACAAATATGATCTTACTGAAAATAATGTGCAAAAGAAACTTCTTGTCTTATCATTGACAAAAGAGTGGCCTTTTGAAGAATTTATAGAAGCTGTTGAAGCATGCAAAATTTATAAATTTATTGACATGGACAAGTTAGATGAAGAATTTTGTAAAATCAAAGAAATCATTTTAGTGTCTTAATTTCAAGACTGCACAAGTGTTGAAGAGAAACACCTCAAGATTTTCAAGGTGATAAATCCAAGCGGAAGCGGAAACTTCAAGAATTTGGAAAAAATAGGTTCTTACATATTTTCCATTTAATGTAGCAATGCATACACTGAAAGAGTATTTTCATTAATGAATTTCACATAGCAAGATGAAAGAAATTGATTGGAATTGGCACAGTAAAAGCCAAACTACAGATTAGCTGTAGTTTTGAAAATGCTGAGTACAAGGATGTTTCCAGAATTCCTCAACAATTAGAAGCTGCTACAGGCTGCCAGGCAGGTCAAAAATACAAGATGCAGACAATACGTTAAGATTTGTGTGTGCATTCTATGAAACATGTTTGTCCTCATTTTTAGAAACTGTCAGAAGGACTTATCCTAATTTTTCAGTTACCTGTGATGGGGATGTCTACCCTACACAAGGCATTAAGGGGTAAAATAGGCCATTTAACCTTAGGCTGAATGCAGGGAGCACTACTACCTAATTGCCTGATGAAGTCCAGTTGGAGAGGAGCTGGGTGGGGTTAGGGTGACCAGATATCCCGATTTTATAGGGACTGTCCCAATATTTGGGGCTTTTTGTTACGTAGGCACCTATTACCCCCGATCCCCATCCCGGTTTTTCACACTTGCTGTCTGGTCACCCTAGGTGGGATCTATAAAGAGGAGTTGGTAGGCAGGGGGGACTTGAAGTCATGCTCCCTGACACAAGGGGGAAGAGCAGGGAGTTGTAAGGACAGAACAGTAAGCAGTATAGGGAAGGAGCAGTAGAGGCTGGGAGAGTAAAACCCCAGAGATGCTGGGTTGAGAGTTCCTGGACTAGAACCCTGTGTAGAGGGTATGCCGTGGTTCCCCTACACATCACTGCTGCAGTGACACACAAGGGATAGCCCATTTGGGGATGGCTCGAAGCAGTATGGAATCAGACTTTGATGATGCCCCAGAAAGGGGGAGAACTTTACTTGACTTAGCCAGAGGGCTAAGCCACAAACTGGAAATGGCTGCAGCTCCTGGCACACAAGAGGCCATGGAAGAGGTGAGGGGAGCAATGCACTGAGTAACTGCAGGAAGGGGTGGCAGAGCAAATTCCCCAGATGAGTGACAACGAGGCACTGCCGAGCAATGAGTAGAGTGTCCCATCACAGCTGCCCTGCCTACTCATTTGTAAGCTATTCAGAGACTGATTTACAGATGTGACAAGATTAGTACATTTCCTGGTGGTGCCGCCAAGCCGAGGCACTCTCTTTTGGATTGACTAGAAGGCCTGGGTCAAATCTTGGTTGCGGTAAATGTGCAGCACTCTGACAAGCTGGTATGAGCCTGCATGTACTGAATGATTATCTAGTAGGTTGTTTCTTTTAAATATTTACAATGGGAAGGCAAAATGTGTTCTGCTGAGGGATATTCAGCTATGAAAGAGCCCTGATATTGTATCTCCCGAAATGGGAAGTTGGGGTCTTCTGTTTTTTTACTTCCCCAAAGATCTGTAGAGGAACTTTGCATCAGTATTTGAGTTTAATCCCCCCACAAATGAAAGATGTCAAACTTACCATTAGGTTTGAATTCACAAATCCTTCTCTACCTACCCATTCATTCTAGTTACTAGCCAGTAAAACTCATTACTCTCTCACTTTGCTACTTATCTTTCTGCAGCAGGCAGGGTTAGCGCTCCTTGTTAAAGCAACCTGCAAAAGCCACTGATGTGGACTTGCTATCAGGACTTAGGAGATTTCTTCTTATTCAGAGAACTTATTCTCTTGTTGCTAGGAGATTGCTGCAAGTTTTTTTTCCCCCCAACCACAGAATAAGCAGGAGCAAAATAAGCAGGGTACCAAACACAAACCCTACATCTTGTGCTCTTGTAGCTGCTTCCCAGTCACTTTTGTGGCTGCATATTTTTATAAATGTAATCAATGCACCAAGAAATTATGGGTGGGGTGTTTAAAAGTACTGAGCATTGGCCTAATTATGTTCCCACTGAAATCAATGGGAGGTGTGCCATTCACTATAATGGGAGCAACATTCAACAAACTTTGAGCACTTGTGAAAATCTCACCCTATGATGGGTGCATATTTGATAAACAATGGGAGTGCTGGGTACAGACTATAGTAAGCGGTATTGGACACTATGTTGATGGTGGTTGGAGTACTGTGTTGGGGGGTACTTTGGCATATGGGTGGAGGTTTCTGTTTGGGTTGTGATTGGAGAGTTTTATGTTGGGGCACTGGTCCAAGTTTTTAAAAATAGGAATGCTTTAAAAGATCATAATGTCTGCTGAATGGCAGCCTATTTCCTGAACGTGATTATGTGAGCTGACCTACAATTTATATTCTGCCTTCAAGAAATTATGTATTATTTAACCTTTGGTGTAAATTAAGTTGCAAATAAATCACTCAGTACAGTCTAGTTTACATATGAGTTGTTGATGGATTCAGGCCCTTTCAGGCAGATTTCAAGTACAATACATATGCGAAGGAAATATTGAGTAGTTAGTACCAAACATAGATTCCGGTCCAATGTGTTTGATGAACGTTTAATACTATGGCCAAGTATAGCAATTCCTGTGCAAACACATCTTATTGCTGTATGGCCTGTATAAGGTGCTGATAGAATCTAGAATGGAGAGAGACAAATGAGCCAAATTTAGAACTGGTCCTGAAGACTTCTGTCATCTGCTAGCAAACTTTATGTTCCCTATAAAGAATTCACAGAAGATAAGCAACAAGATCTAGAGGATATTTACATTTTTGCTGACATGAAAGTCTGTCAAGTAGGAAATGTGGTGAGCCAGCCAGGACATTTAGCTGAGACACCTATAAAGAAAGGTAGGCCTTACAAACAAATGGATACAGAAACACTTTGGTATTTTGTCAGTTTGTCTAATCTGAGAAAGATTCTAAAGCCAAGAATTGGGGCAAACATACATTGAAAACTTGTTGTGAAACGAAGTAGGAAACCTTATTGAATTGAGTTTAATACTTTGGGGTCCATTGTATTAAAAATGTAATTGTTTGTGTTGTTGTGAGATTGTATGTAACTTCTCTAGGAGGAGGAGGATGCTAATGTAACTCTGCCAGTTACCAGCCCTTTGAAGCCATCCCTTGGAGAAGTTTGCATATATCAGTTCAAACTGAATTCCCCAGGGACCAACAAAGGATTTTTGGCTAAATAGCCAGGTTTTAAACAGGCTCGGGACTTTTGTTCTGATCCAGCAAACAGCCAGGACCTCCTGTCTGTGGAGGGTCCCAGACCTGAAGGAAAAGTTGGAAGGACTGACTTGGAGATGGGAAGCTGATCTCTAGTAACCTTAATAGCATGTGTTTAGGTTATTTTACTATTTTTAATATTTTCTCTGTAAAGCTTTTACTTTAAAAATAAAAAATGCTTTGCTTAGAAAGAACTGTTTGGTAACAATGGGTAGTTACACCCTGTCTCTGAGGAGAGAAAGCAAGCAAGCCTGTTTAGGCAGACCGTCGTTTCTTGGGAATGACACAGTGAAGGCAGGGAACTGCTCGGCCTGGGAATACTCCAGTCAAAAGGGAGAGGGATACACATGTCTCCACCCAAGAAAGGCAATGGTTATGGAGCCGGAAGCCTGAGTGTGTGCGCCCTTGCTGAACAACTCAGGGGAAATACAGGTTTGTAATAATCCTGAACTGTGACACACATGGCAGCAGTGTTTGTGGGATCGGTAAGAGTGTGAACTGCATAAGCACCAACAGCAGTGGAAGCAAGTACTGTAGAAGGGAAAAGCACGCAGGAAAGTCTCTATAATCTTTTCTGGAAAGACATGGTGAAGAGTGGGATGGGGGGGAAATGAATTATGAACAGGTGAATTAAAATCAGCTGGTTGAGTTATTCAGAGAAAGGCAGCTCATGTCAGAGACTGGGATATGGGTAGCTGTGTCTAGTGGTTAGATCAGAAGGCTGTAGCAAGGAATAGGAGCTCAGGATCTGAACTGGACTCACTCACTCATGCCCGTCACCCCAATCGGGGTATGGGCCACCAACCACAGATCTCCAGAGTCCTCTATCCTGGGCCATTCGCTCTAGCTGAGGCCAAATGCCAGAGACAAGGGTCAGAGGCAAAATCTGGAACTGGAGCCGAAGGCAGGAATAGGGCTAGGTCCAAGGCAGGGAAGACGCGGGACTGGAACAAGATGTGAGCAAGGCTGGGAACCAGGAGGAACTACTACTGCTACTACTACAGGTTAGTTGCACTGATTAGATTGCCCAGAGACTAGCTTTTCTGCAGGCCCTGATTCCTGACAGTTCAACAGTTAGAGCAGAGAGGCTGCAGCTGGAGAGGGAAAAAGAGCATCGGGAAACCCAGCAGCTTGGAGGCCAGGAGCAAAGGAAACAGCGGCAGCAGCAAGACAGAATAGAATGGACCCCCAGGAGGAGGAGAAGTGTTATCAGTTCAAGATGGAGAGACTGCCAGACAAACACGTGGGGGAGAATGCAACACAAAATATTTTCTGATTTTTAATATGGAATCAGACCCCTTCTCCATACCCTTTATGGTCATTAAAACAATATTCAAAGAAATCAGGTTGCCTTCCTCATCCTGCATCTGTGTTATCTTTACTCATTCCGTCACTTCTAAAATTAGATCATGAACTCACTGAAGCAGGAACTACATCATCTTGTTTGTTGTGTCAAGTGCCTAGCACATTTTAGGACACAGTAAATATAATAATCTCTGCAGACATATCTGCCCTTAAAGAATTCACAGAAGATAATCAACAAGATGTAAAGGAACTTTTGGCGTCTCTGTGAGAGAACTCTTATGAGAAATGCCCTTCTTTGTTAATAAAGTGAAATCTCAGAAGAAGTTCTAGTGGTTTAGTCTGTGTCTTTATTTTTCCACTTTGGACCCATTTGAACAAACAAAAGAAAAAAAGAATTAATCTACCTCCCACCTAAAAAGATAAAATCTACTAAGCCTCTAAGACTTTCAATAAAGCTTCTGTTTGTCTAGACTAGTAAGAAAAAACCTTTTTTATTAAGTAAGTACGTACACACACACACACACACACACACACACACCCCTACCCTATTGGAATGGAGGACAATTAGTATAATAGTTCTAGTCAAATAAAGTAGGAAAAAGTATTAAAAATGCTATCATGCCACAATTAAGCAGCAGGGTCTGTCATCGCTAAGTCTCCACTAGGACTATGCCTACACTGGGATCTCTACACATGTCTAGGCACGCAGTTGTGCCATAACCCCACTATGGTCCACACTCAAAACCCTGAAACAGAGTGTCTCAGGATAAGTAGATGCTATAATAATAAGTAGCTGACCTGAGGGATATGGATAAGTGTATGTGTTAGATGTGGCACAGCCCCGTACCTAGCCCATCTTGCATTGTGGATGGGGATAAGGGGAAAGTACCAGGTCTTGAAGTTCAGTAGCCCTCCGCTCACACAATGCACTATACCACACAATTTATAAAGGTCCCTTCCCCCTATATGCAACAGGAGTATCTGTCACACTGATGACATCTCACCAGTATTCTCCTGCCATGTGGAAAGTTCAGTAGTACTGGTGGAAACTTCTCCAGCTCGGAGAGCAGCTAGCTGGCCATGGAGTACACAAGTGATTTAATGTCTGGGCAAAGCACAGCATCCTGCATGATTTTGGTAGGAGCAGCCAGGACATCCACCTGTACCATGACATTGCAAACAAGCTGGATGAGTCAGGCATTCACCAGACACCTGTTCAGTGCAGGGAATGGATGAAGCAGCTGAGGTGCCTGTACAGAAAGGCCCATGACTCCAACACTCAGTCTAGGAGGGTTCATGCCACCATGACCTTTCTTCAGTGAATTGAACTATATGCTCTCAAGGGTCCCCAGTACTTGTGGCTCACAGTGTGCTGCTAAACCCAATCAGGTTTATTGTCCAACAGGACAGTGAGCAATTGTGATGGTAAAGAGGCAGTGGGGAACATCACGGACCCTGAGAACTTGTGGAAGGCAAGGAAGAGGTGCCTCTGCACCTGTACCCAGAGGTCCCATTGAAGAAGCCCTCAATGAGACCTTCTAGGGAGGGGCCAGCATCTCAGCAGGAACCAGATCCCAGGCTGATAAGTTAGAATGACCGTCCTCACTTTGTTGTGGCTGTAAATGTCAACTTTTTAAATGCAGGGAATTTGAATTTATGTGCAGATTTTTTTTTCCTCTGGATTGTATGCTGTGCACTGCTCTGTGTGTGAGCAGTACAGGGTTGAAGCCACATCATTGTCACATCCCATCATCATATGAACCTTCTCCAGCTTTCCTGCCTCTGACCAACCCCTTCTATTCCCAACCCCCAAATGGTCTTCCAGTAAGAAAGAGTTCTCAAACCTTAATTTTACTTATTTCTGAAGAACCACAATGATGGGGAATGTGGCTTGCCTGGAAGACTACATTCTGTAGACATTTTGGAAAGTAAATCTCAGTGTGCTTCTGAGTCTCTCCATTTTTTTGGTCACCTATCAGGCAGTGAGTGTTGGGAGGGCATGGAAGAGGGCATGGAATTTGAAGTTCAGTCCTGCTGTGGGAAGAAAACACAGTTCAGCACCTCTTCAAAGTTGTCTGAAGGAAAGGTTTCCACTCTACTGCTGGGTCACGGGAAAGTTAGTAAAGTTATAGTCTCTCCCTGCTTTTGCCTTTCCTTCCCAGCACACAGGCAGGTTTTCAGGCCATGCAGAAAAGGCAGGTAACAGTCCAGTCTCATGGAAGAACAAAAAATAGTGCATCATGCTGTTGTAGTTGGCTGAGGGAAAGTTTTGCAGTGCTATGCCAGGCTCCAGGACAGTTAGTAAAGTTGCAGTGTCTCTCTACTTTCCTTTTCATTTTACAGCCATCAGGCAGGCACAATGGGAGGACTTTCAGGGATGGGCAGGGCATGGTGGGGAGCTTCTGTGGTTCAGATCTCCTTTGGATGAAAGCTCTCCATCCTAGGTCAGAATTAGTCTAATTTTCTCCCAATCCTCAAATCATAATCTAGCAAATGTTATCATTTAGCATGAACTCCAGCACACCTGTTTGGCAGCCATTGTTTGGGCAGCCATTCACCAAACCCTTCCATTCAGTAATATGCACTGGGGTCACCATTCTCATAAACATCTCCCTGCGATAGATTGCAGGATCCCCACCACAGGACCAAAAAGCCACTTCCTTTTTCCATCCATGTTTGTGAAATACCGCTATGGCCTCCAAAGGTAGATCAGCCTTACAGGACAAATAAATGCAACTGGTGACAGCTCTGGGAAGGAATTCCCCTCCATCAGTACCAATAACACACCAGAAAGCAGTTCCTTGAGTGTCCCAGTGTGAAGCAAAGGACTCTGGGATATGACCCCTGACGAGGTAGCGGTACCTAGAGCAACAGTATGGCTGTGGGTAGATGCATGTGCATGGTGTTCTACATGTGTCCAGCAAAATGTGAATTCTCTGGGTGGATTTGGTTGGCACGTAACAGCCTGAACACAATCTAGTATTGAGGTATGCCCATTAGTGTAGACATAGCTTAGATGTGATGTATCACCTTACAGAGGTTGGGAATGGCAGCAGAATATGCATGGGGCCAGTGAACAGGTGGCAGGAGCAGTGAGTTCTGTGCACTTCAAGAAGGGAGATCTGGATTTATTCATCACCACTTCCCATCTCTGGAATAGCTGGAACAGGGGGTAAAGTCTCAGCTAGAGCCACTGTTCCTCTTACCACTGTAAGTTTTTCAGGAAGGGATGCATGACTATATAGATGTCTTCCCCCGCTTTCAGGAAGTGCTAGGCAGAACCATATGTGAATCAGAACAGCAGCACCTTAACACTATTAGTAGTAATAATATTCATTAAACCAGACCTCAAGTCTTCATTCTAGTGGCTGGACTTTTAACAAAATTCATTCTTGCCTATCTGTGAGTAGCAGATATTAAACCAGTCGTGTGATTAAGCCATACAAGGAGTTTCCAGCTGATGGACCTGATGGTGTTGATGCTTCCCATAAGGTGCTGAACACTCTAATTGAACTCCACTCTAACTGAACTCAGTGGGAGTAGAGGATGTCAGCAGCTTGTAGAATCAGGCCTTCATAGCTAAATAGCAATAAACAACATTTTTTAAAAGTTTAGGATTTATTTGGAATTCCGTAGCTGTGCGGCTTCAGACTTGGATGAGTTTTGAAATTGCCTGGATGTTCTTCCATGCAGAGTGCAAAACTGAACATGTGACAGCTGCATTTCAGGTTTGTCATGGTGTCCAGAGCAGATTGCAGATAAAAAGTCTCTAACTAGGCAAAAAAAAATGGGGGGGGGATAGATGTAGGAAAGTCATCCGCTAGGTCTTCATGAAAAGGCTTTAGAACAAATTGTACACTGATACTCTGCCATGGTTTTGCTGTTTCATAAGCTGTGCTACCTTAGACTACTGTAATACTTCCTTTAAAACATGAAATAAGCTTCCTGCTGAGAAAGGAAGCCTAAAACATACCCTTGATGTCAGTATCTGCCAGGGAGCAGAGTGCTTTGAATTCTTCTCAGCGGGTAAGCTCAGCATGGGTGCAGAGGTGATTTGTCAGGGCTGAGCCTGTTGATTACATACACTAAGGTCTGGGCTACAGAAAATTAGGTCAGTATTGTTACCTTGCTTATAGAGAGGGGCAGCAAATCATGATAGTTCTCCCCCTTTACTTGAATTAACTCTGAAAGAGAAATTTGACCCTCCTTTACATCTTAATGTGGTGCTCCCCAGTGGTACACAGCATTGTGCGGCACTTCACCACCACCTGCCAATACTGTGAACTAGTCTTGTGTGTGCCTACTGTGGATCAGCTCCCTGAAACCACCAGGCTCTGACAGCACAAGCACTGCCTCTCAGGCAACCACAGGATAGACACACACCAACTTTTGCATACACACAGCATTCCCTGCGGCGTCCACTCCCCTGTATTACCAGGATTGCTCTTCTGAAGGGAACAGTGCATAGCAGCTTGTAAGATTCAATTCAGGACCAGCACTTTGCTTAACCCCATGGCACTGAGATATATCTATAATGAAAACAAGAATAAGTTTATTATCAAAGATTATAGATTAAAGTGATAGTGAGTAAAATTTTTGGAAACAAATGATGATATACTTTAAAAGATCATAACACAATTTCTAGTGACTGAACTTAACTTACAAGTTACTCTCTTGTCTAAAGAGGCTTATCTCACCAAAGTTCTCTCAAGCATTTTCAACCAAGCCTGCCTGAGACCCCTTTTCATGAAGCAAAATTGCTGGCCATTCACTTCCTCAGTGCAGGATACCCAGGAATCGCTTCTTCCCCCGCCCCTGATATATTTCAGCAAACCTTTATGTACACCTTCAAATAGGGTCCATCCCCTATGCCTGCTGCTTTTCTCTTTCTGTTAGTCTCTTTCTGAGGACCACATAATCCTTCACCTTTATTCGGTTCAGAGTGGTCATAGGAGACCCATGTGAACAAGACAATACTCAATTGGCATGTAAACAGATGGATAAACAGCTCTTGTCTGACAGAAAACATGTTTTTCACCTTTGCTCATGACAAATACCTTGAGGCAGACTTCAAGAATATATTTTCTGTATGTGCACGTAACTCTGTACACAACATCAATATATGCATTTCACAATGATATTGATGACCATCTTGACACTGGCTTTCATTTGAGACCTCATGTGACATTCTCTGGTGAGCTAGAATGTATATGTCAGACTCAAAATATTCCTGTAACCTCTCTGCCCTTCCTGGCCAATTGGCATTAAGAGGTTCTTGGGCCACACTTACTAAAAGCCTTTCAAAAGACCTTTAAATATGTAGATAGCCAATTTGCTTTTCAGCATCCCTAGCCGCTGTTTGCCAGAAGCTGGGAATGAGCAACAAGGAAAGGATAACTTGATGATTACCTGTTCTGTTCATTCCCTCTGTGGCACCTGGCATTAGCTATCGGAAGATAGGATACTGGCCTAGGTAGACCTTTGTTCAGACCCAGTGTGGCCGTTCTTATGTTCTTATGTAACAACATTAGCTTAGTTTGGTTTGGAAGATCACATAGGAATTTAGCGATCAAAAATCCATATCTTCCCACGTGTTGCTTTGTTCATCAAAGAAATTTTCTCTCTTTGAAATACGACTATTTAGAAGTTGGAGCAGATTCTCTAGTTTTATTTCCAGCCTGTATCTCAGACATGGGGAAACTCAGTGATGGAAGTTTACATTCCTCGGAATATTTAACTAAAATCTTTATATTTCTTGAATTTTGAGATGTATTGGACTCTAATCTGCATTAAGATTTGGAAAATACCCTGCATTCAAGAGTTGTCCTAACCTATTTTCATCAGTATTTTATACTTAAGAATAAACAATTAAAATAGGCTTTGCTATAAGACTGAAGCCTACAGGGCCAGGTACTTAGCATGAGTGTTTAGCAAGATGTATTTTGTGATAGACAAATAAATGTCAAAACACAGTTCATACCTTAATAACAAAGATTTAGGAGGGGTTGGTATTGTAACTTTGGAGCAAAACCGCACTAACATATCAAAGCCATTGGAAAATGTCAAGTATCAGAGGGATAGCCGTGTTAGTCTGGATCTGTGGAAAAACAACAAAGAGTTCTGTGGCACCTTGTAGACTAACAGATGTATTGAGCATGCGTCTGACGAAGTGGGTATTCACCCACGAAAGCTTATGCTCCAATACATCTGTTAGTCTATAAGGTGCCACAGGACTCTTTGTTGCTTTTTATTGGAAAAGGTGTTGATGCAAACAATTTACTATAACAGTAGGAACCTTAATTATGGTCACCTGGAATAACAAACATGGTCAAAGGGCTGAGATCAAATCAGATATCATTCCAGGTAGGAGGGTATATATGGTTAAGGTGCATAAAAGTGGGGTATGTTGTAAACTGGATCATCACTTCCCATTTATGAAGTTGTCTGCTTACTGCGTTTTCCTTTTTCACTTCTGAACATCTCCATAAGATTGTGAGTATGACCAATGCAGGGGACTATTTTGCTATACTTACCTCGCTTTTCTATTACTGCAATTATATTTTCTTGCTCATATCGGAGTATTGAATAAAGTCGTCATGTTACCAATCTCAATTTTAATAATAATCTGAATCAATTTTAATAATCTGAATCTGAATAATCTGAATAAAGAACCCATTGTTAGTGACTTGTGCAATATGTTATCTAATTTTATCAAAGGCTACAGCAGTTTGTTTTGTGGGGTTACAGTTTATTCTAGAGATTTTCTCTGTGTCTGCGCATTTGCACGCACATACATTTTAAATACTTTGCTGGATTCTCTTTTTCACTAACAAAAAGGCTGTATTGAACATAACGAAGTGACAATTTGTGTGCATAACTTAACAGCTAACTCTGGGGAGATGCAAAGGTATCGACACTATGTAATCCTCGGCAGTATATACCTACTGTAAAGGTTACAGCTACTAAAAGGGCCAAACAAACCACTTTCACCTTTCTTTCCTACTGTACTGTATGTTATCATAGGAGTTTGTGCTTCTGTACATATAGAACTGTATTTACGGTATGTGTGAGATTTTCATCAGTTTATGTTGCTAGATTATATGAAATGATTACTGCTGTGCAGTAACCTATGTCTTTGGAAGCGTATCATCTGTTTCCATCTGGATTCATTTCTGAGAGAAAATTATTATAAACAATATTTTTAAGGAATATAGTGGCCTCAAAATGACAAGGAGGTGAACAATTTCATCCTTTCGAAGATGGAGATATCTTTGCTATACCCAAAAGCTCAGTGTAATCTCTAAGCGACATTGGTGCAATGGAAGAGAAGAGCATTCCCTGGCTGGCCAACTCTTTCTTGTTGAGAAAATTGAAATTCAATACTTCATACTTTCCTAACATCACTTTGCATTCAAGGCAACCCACTCCTTCTGTGTAGAAGAAGAGAAATTTTTTTGGAGGGATATGTGCTGTCAAGTAAATGCTAATGTTATCCAAAATAATGGCCAGAACAGAATTTTGATAGAAGAAGCCCTAATCAAAACTGCTACATTTCAATTGCTAGTGTTGATGACTTTCTTTCTCTTTTTTAAAAAAAATTGCCTTGTGAAAATCTCATTTACTGTCCTGGTTGGTTTATACTATATCCCCAGCAAAACCCTCCAGTCAAATTTTTTTTTAATAGCAACCAGTTTATTTAGGCCCTTACAAAACAGTATTCAGTAAAAGTGTTTTCCATAGAGGGTTTGGGGCAATTTATTTTCCATATTGCTTTACAATACAGTTTATAGTTATTTTTGTGGGTTTGTGTAGCATTCCTTAAAGTACAATATTTTAAGACATACACACTGTATGGATTTTAGTCTGATATATTTTATTGTATTTGGTGTTCCACATGCATATTTAGACTTGGGGGGGTTAAAGTATTTTAAGTGTGAACTTCATCATTTATGGACAGTTTGGTCCAGAGTCGGCTCTCATGTACATGAAAATCCAGAGTAACCTCACTGAGTTAAATGGAGTTATTTAATTTCACAGTGATGTAGATTGGGTTAGAATCTGGTCCATTTCCTCCAGGCAGGAAAGGAAATAAAGAAAAATGATAGTGAAGGGCCAGCATGGCAGTTTGCGGGTAGCATGCACAATTGCTCACATAGGAGGCGGGCTCAGAGTTTTATTATAGTAGACTATAGTAATGGAGAAAACCCACTTTAAAAATATCAGTGCTGTGATCTTAGTCAGGGCCCCTTAAGTTTTACTGTAACATCAAAATAATAATATCTATGTGAGATACAGAAGTATGAGGGAATTATTATTATAACTGTTTTACAGAGCTAGTTAGAGAGACAAGGTGGGTGAGGTAATATCTTTTATTGGATCAGCTTCTGCTGGTGAAAGAGACAAGCTTTCAGGCTTACACAGACCTTTGAAAACTCTATGTAAACTTGAAAGCTTGTATGTCTTCCCAACAGAAGTTGGTCCAATAAAAGACATTACCTCAGTCACGCTGTCTGTCTGATATCCTGGGATCAACACGGCTACAACAACACTGCATGCCCAAGGTAGATCACCCAGTGAGGCAGAGCCGATATTTGAATCCAGGAATACAGTTCTAATTACTGAATTGGACTACCTCTTCCTGAAGCATATTGCTACGGCTAGGTATGTTTTACTTTCATGTATCAAGTTTTCTATGCAGAAAACAGAAAAGTTAATGTGCTCAAGTCTTTTGACATGTAAACCTCCAGTGTTTCATGAACTTCACAGGAGAAATGCTGCAGATTTCATAAGATTTTTGGTAAGATTGTAAGAAGTAAGATTTTCTTATAGATTTTGCTCAAGTACCTGTTCATCTGAAGCGTCAGTTATCTGAATGAATTTACCACCCTCATGAGGATAATCAGCATTGTACTATCTTCATTTTATTTTGATATTTTCTCCAAATTCTATAAGAGATAGCTATCCTCCAAATAGATAAGTATCCTTTCATCTCAACATTTTATCTATTGAAGCCACTTCTCTGTTACCTTACCACTAAACAGAAAAAAACCTACTTGTATAAACCATTGTTATAGGGTACAAAACCATTGTGTGCTCTCATGATCTGTCTAATGTTCCTCTCCTGAGGATTGCTTTCAGATTCACACATTATGTAAGGATCCGGAACCGAGTCTCTTTAATTGACGCATTCACTTTTTATTACCTGAAAATTGATGATAATATTAATAAAACTTGAGTGGCTTTGTTTGGGCAACTAGATGTTTCTTGATAAATTGTCCTTGAACAATATTCAATTCAGTGGCCCATGCTCAAATTTTGTTGTAACCTTCAGTCTGTTGTCATCAATTTTGTACTGAGTCAAATCTTAGCTTCGACCTTTGTATTTTAGTTGTGGCCAAGCTTGATTTTTATCATCCTAAAATATTGTTTCTGGACTTCATAAATTAGGCTTTAGTAATGCAATACGCACAGGTGGTCCAAAAATAAAAACTTATATTGACACATCAAACACTTCAAAATTATCCTCAGAAACACCATCAATTTATAGTTCTGATTAATCTTTGCTAGTTCCCTTTTCCAAGAAATGGCTTGGCTCTGAGATATTTTATGTCCTAATACTGCATGCAGCTCTTACACATATGAATAGACACATTCACTTATGCGACTATGAGTCTGATTCTGCTCTCCTTGTAGTCAGTGGGAGTTTTGCCATTAATTTGAATGGGGTCAGTATCAAACCCCCGTATCAAAGCACTTCACTTTTATTATTTTTCTGGTAAAGGTTTACTTCACAATCCCAGTTTCCCCATCACTCAACCTCTTTTGGCTGAACTCAATTTACTTTGGAAGACCACACTTTTTTTTATTCATGTTCTAAGACTGTTGAAGTTGATCCCATCCAAGCTGACATTCTCTGCTTCTTGCTCTGCAAAGTGAAAGAACTCTGGTGATAGTGGGAGAGGAGGGTGAGCATGGGAGTAGCAACAATTCAGGGAGCACAGCCCCTGCAGGAACTATGCTACCATATAGGCAGAAGATGAGGCGGTAACATGGAGGGATTAGTCCTCCTGCAAATGGTCCTGCCTCTAGCACATCTTGGGAAATCCATGGATTTCAGGAGACTAAGCACCCTTCACATTCCATGGATAAGGAGGAGGGTCTCAAATCCTTCCTCCTCTCTAATGGAAACTTCACAAATTCATGTTCAGAGTTTCTAGAGTCCTATATGAGAATAACCAACATGGGGAAAATTGGGCCATTAGTTCACTCCAATAAGCAGTGAAGACTCAGAATATACACATGAAATCAGATCCTAAGGGGTCCACTCTGTCCTTACACAGACACAAATACAGACTTATCACTTTCAGTAGGAGTTTTGCCTGAGTATAGGTCTCTGGGAGTAGACTGAGTGAGTAGGAAGATGCTGTTTTAACATATAAGCACTTGTTTCACTGTAACCTCACCATTAGGATGTTAGAAAGAGAACAAGCTGGTGAAAGCAGAGCAGCAACCAAGTCACCAAGCCGGAGTTTTCCTGTGGCAGTTTATTTTCCGTGAGCAGTACTGTATCAGCACAGCTGCAGTTTCCCCCAGGGTACAACAATGTCATTACACTTTTGTTGCTGTTTTAAATTGAAATTAAACTTACAATTATAAATGTCATAAAAATAAATCCAGAAAGGATCCAAAAGAAATGATTTATACAATAAAACATAAACGATATAAAAGAGCAATGTGTATAACTGCACTTGTGAAATATGTTTGCTGCTTAAAGGGTAAGTTTTAAGTAAGGACATGGGAGCTGCTCCTGCAGCCTTTACTCACTTAGGTTGTCCTGATTAAGTCAGTGGGCCTGATTCTCCTTTCACGTTAGTTTTACACTATTTTAACTCTATTGATTTCAATCAAGTTGCTCATTGCTTACAGCAATTTGAGAAGAATTGGATCCTGTGTGACTGCCCACAAGTAAGACAGCAAGTTTTAATTCATTGTTTAAAGGAGTCCAGATGTATTTAATGAATCCATTAATTTATTTAATTCAATTTATTCAGCCCCATTCTAGCTATTTACTTATCATCATCATTGCACCTAGCAGTCACAGTCATAGAACAGGACTTCATTGTGCTAGGTAGCTGGCCCTCTGCAAGACACAGGCCATGGAATTTCACTGAGTAATTCCTGCAGTGGAGAAAACTATTCTTCCCTATTGTGCCCTTGAACACTATGAAGTCCATAATTTGTGGTTATGTTCAGAAAATCCAGGATCTGAGAAGACATTAATCTTATAAATTCTGGAACCAGATACTTCTTCAGATGTGTAAGTCATGGAGATAATTTGAAAAGTATAATTAAGAGGTTTCTTATTTCTAATTATATCAGAATGGAAAATTTATGAACGGCTGAGGATGTTTTTGGACCACAATAATCTTTTGTGCATATTTGAGGGGTCAGGTACTAATCTAGTGAGATAAATATAAATGAGAGGAGACTTTCTACTCATTTTTATCACTGCTGTTGTTTACTTGTATTTATTTATGCAGTGTTGTAGCCAGGTTGGTCCCAGGACATTAAAGAGACAAGGTACATGAAGTAATATCTTTAACTGGACCAACATCTGTTGGTGAGAGAGACAAGCTTTTGAGCTCACTCAGAGCTTTTCTTCAGATCTGGGGAAGAGCTCTGTGTGAGCTCAAAAACTTGTCTCTCTCAGCAACAGAAGTGGGTCCGATAAAAGAAATATTACTTCATCCACCTTAGTTCTCTCTCTTGTATTTATTTACATATTTTATGTGGTGCTCATTGTAATGGCCTCACAACAATTAAAACAAACTTTAAATAATCTCAGTCAAAGAAATGGTAAGTCTTTTATAGTGTTTAATTAAAGACCTGTATAGACAAATTCAGCTATTTTTTTTGTACGTGTTAACCTGTGTACCAGATAATTTTTGGCACTCATTGATTTACATGTTAATAAAGATATTTATTTTTGTGGGTTGTTTTTTTTACTGTAACCTCCAGAGCAGGTTGAATAATATACATCAATACACTGAAGCCACTTTGACTACTAATTTATACAATCACACTCTGCTGCTACCTTGTCCTCCAGCCTCCCTCTCTCCACTTTGTCTGTGTATGTATTGTCTAAAACTTAGATCAGAAGCTCCCTGGTGCAAGGACTGTCTGTGTGTCATTTGTGTAAATGGTACAATAGACTTCTGATATCTGTTTGAAGTACCTCAGAACTACTGTTTGACATGAGAGAGATAATAAATAATAATAATTTGAATAAATACTTTTCAGATGACCAGTTGTTCAACTATTGGTTATTTGTGGCATGTGATAATGAATAACAAATAAAACAATCATGCATTTCTAAGGGGAAAATCTTGAAGATTTTGTGGCTCACAAATGTTTTCATGGGTACCAGCAGTCATCTGAATATTTGCAAAAAAGAAATAGCAGCACATCAAATTCATGTTGTCAGTTTATTAATATACTTGCAAATATGTTTTTTTCTTCATTAATCAACCAGTAGTAGTAATTGTAAGGGTCCAATCTTGCAACTTTTTTTTCCCTTATGTCTCTGCATTTCCGGGTTCTATCCTGAAAAGCGTTAGTGCCAAAATGCCATGGGAAAGACTGTTCATTTTTCTGGCCTCACTGACATGGAAGCTATTGAGGAAACAAGGTAAGTCTCTTTTATTGGACCAACTTCTGTTGGTGGAAGGTACAAGCTTTTGAGCAACACAGAGCTATTGGACATTTTGTGGAAAAGCCAGCTCCAATAGGCCCTCAGGGCAGGGACACAGGACAAAATGTGGCTTGCAAGCCGCATACAGCTCTTTTATAGTTAAAGTACAGCTCACGGAGTCCTCCTTTTCCCTCCCCCCATTCTCCACCTACCAGACTTGAAGAGTGAGCTCAGGACCTCTGCCTTGCAGCAGGGTGATGGGGTAGGGACTTCTGCCCAGCGGAGAGGGGGGTCTCGGGGCTTCAGACCCACAAGGCAGGCCTGCCGGGGCCCGGGGCTTAGCGGGAGTAGGGCTTAAGCCCTGAGCCCCAGCAGATGCTTCCCACAGGGCAGAAGCCCCAACCCCCGGCAGGCCCGCCCTGGCTCTCAAACTTCTGAAGATTGTTGTAGGACGCTCAGAGGATCAGTAAGTTTGGCCATCCCTGCTATAGAGTTATTCTCTCACTTTAGACCAATGTCTATTAAGTTTTTCATACAAAGTGGAAATGCTTCAACAGGAGAAATCCAGAATACTCTATATCCCAGATGTGAAGACACTCACATGAGCTACAGGAAACCTGGATTCAAATCCCTTCTCCATATCAGGCAAAGAAGAGATTTAAATATTGGTCTCCCAAAGCCATGGGGAGTGCTCTGGGCTGTTGGGTGAAAGAGCTGCTTCACTACTGTTGCTGTTTTGCTTGATAAAGGACTAAGCTGGCTTGCACACCTAACTCCAGGAGAAGGTTCACAACTGTGAATCCTGAGTGGAGATAGGCATCTAACTCCCTTTGAGGGGCCTCATCTGCATCCCTCCCCTCTCCTCAGAATTTCCTACTGACTAGCATAGATGTGTAACTCAGGGTTATGAAGTTCAGCTAAAAGTTGGGCATTGTAACACTGAGTCTAACCCTAAACACTTTGTGCTGCAGAGTCAAGCCCAGTATGATCTTATTCTTTTTATTTACTTTCCTTCACATAATTTACATGATAAAACCAGAAGAGAGAGTCTTGAAGCTCAGCTAATAAAAAGATTTGAGTAATGCTGACAACTCAAGGCTCCTATCACCTTCAATTAGCAGACCAGTCAGATTATATCGATCATGTTACCAATCTCAGTACTCCCGTGACAACTGAACAGAGCCTAAAAATATGTGCAATGAATCAGCAGTAGCAGTGAAATATTAAACAACTGTTCTGACTTTTTTAGACATATGTCCTGTGAACATGAAATAAATCCCTGACTTTCCTGGTGCTGCAGTGCTGTACCCTCCGTTACCTATATGGGCTTTAAAAAATGGGATTGCAACCTATAACAGAACAAAACCCTACACCAAAGCCCTTCAACCCAGAGCACAAATATTAAGAAATGAGCTGGCTGTTATGGGGAGTGCTGCAAGCCTCTGTGATGGGTTGTAAAGGACTTCTGGTGCGCTTGGCAAGGGGTTCCTGCCCTGTCATTCCTCTACCACAATGTTGCCTGTTAGGGTTGCCAACCCTCCAGGTTTGTCATGGAGTCTCCCGGAACTAAAGATTAATCTTTAGTTAAAGACTATGTCCTGTGATGAAACCTCCAGGAATACATCGAACGAAAAGTGGCAACCCTAAGTGCCCCCTAAGCAAGTGAGCCTACTGAGCTAGAAAGCAATGGGAGGAGCTAAATCCCAGCACGGGTTCAGCGTGTCAGCTAAGAGTGCCTCCCCGAACCTGATGCAGGCAGGGACAGCTGAGCATACTGGGACTCTGACCCTCCTTAAAAGGACTGTCCGCTTTTTATATGAAAGAAGGAGATTGGCTAGTAGGAAGTCAAGACGGGGAGCTCTGGAGTCGGAACAACTGCCCCCTTTACACTGTTCTATATTATTTGCTTTTTACAGCCAGTTCAGCTACTGCAGCCAGAGACTTTGGCCACGTCTACACTACACGATAATATCAAATTAGCTACAATTGCTTTCATAAAACTGATATTATAAATTCAATTTCACGCGGCCACACTAGGCACAGTAATTCGGCGTTGTGCGTCCAGGGTCCGAGGCTAGCGTCGATTTCTGGAGCATTGCATTGTGGGTAGCTATTCCGTAGCTATCCCATAGTTCCCGCAGTCTCCCCCCACCCCCTGGAATTCTGAGTTGAATCATTGTCGCGGGTGGTTCTGGGTAAATGTCGTCAGTCATTCCTTCCTCCGCGAAAACAACAGCTGACAATCCTTTCGCACCGTTTTTCCCTGGATTGCCCTGGCAGACGCCATAGCACGGCAACCATGGAGCCCATTCAGCTTTTTTTGTTTTCCGGCACCGTATGTGTACCGGATGCCGCAGAGATGGTTACTCCAGCGCTACACAGCAGCATTCATTTGCTTTTGCATGATAGCAGAGATGGTTACCAGTCATTCTGTACCGTCTACTGCCGGAGTAAACTGGCAATGAGATGACGGTTATCTCTCCCCCTCTGTGCTGTCTGCTGCTATCATGAGTGCCCCTGGCTGAGATCGGCCGGGGGCGCAAAGCAAAACTGGGAATGACTCCCGAGTCAAGTCCCTCCTTTATGGTTTCTAAAAATAGAGTCCGGTCCTGCCTAGAATAGGGGCAGTGTACTAGAGGACCAGTGTATCAGAGCACAGCGCTCCGTGTCAGTTCACAGGGGTGCCCCTGCAACAACCCACCCGTTGCTTCCCTCCTCCCCCAACCTTCCTGGGCTACCATGGCAATGTCCCCCCCCCATTGTGTCAAGAAGTTAAAAGAATGCAGGAATAAGAAACAGAGACTTGTTGTAGTAATAAAAATGAGGGGAAGGCAGCTCCGGGGCTATGACAGTCCAGCAGGACAATAAGCGGTGCAGGGGAGAGGAGCCCAGCATGCGGCTGCTATGACAGTCCAGGTAGTACAGAATCTTTTCTTTACACAGGAAAGGGAGGGGGCTGATTGAAGCTCAGCCCCCAGTTGCTATGATGAAGACGGTTACTAGCCGTTCTGTCCTATCTACTGGGAGTGACCAGGAATCATTCCTGTTTTTGCCCAGGCGCCCCCATATTCAGTTAAAAAGCATTGGAGCATCAGTTCAAGAGCACAGTTACCAGTCCTACTGCACATCTGCCACCAGAGAGGGGAGAGAAGTGAATACTACTCTTCATTGCTGCAGCATCGCGTCTACCAGCAGCATTCAGACACATAGGGTGACATTGAAAGAAGTCAAGAAATGATTTCTTTCCCTTTTCTTTCGGGGGGGGGGAGAACTGAGGAGCGTATTCCCTGAACCACGCCAGACACTGTGTTGGAACCCTACAGACATTGGGAGCTCAGCCAAGAATGCAAATACTTTTCAGAGACTGCTGTGGACTATGGATACTGGAGTCCTCAGTACCCCCTCCCTCCCTCCAGAAGCGTCCATTTGAGTGTCTGCTTCCCTTACGCTTGTCATGCAGCACTGTGTAGCCTGGAGATTTTTTTCGAACACTTTGCATTTCATGTTCTTCTAACGGAGCTTTGATAGAACAGATTTGTCTCCCCATACAGCAATCAGATCCAGTATCTCCCGTACTGTCCATGCTGGAGCTCTTTGGATTTGGGACTGCATCGCCACCCGTGCTGATCAAGAGCTCCAACGCTGGGCAAACAGGAAATGTAATTCAAAAGTTCACGGGTCTTTTCCTGTTTACCTACTGCTGCATCCGAGTTCAGATTGCTGTCCAGAGCAGTCAGTGGTGCACTGTGGATACCGCCCGGAGGCCAATACGTCGATTTCCGTCCACACTAACCCTAATCTGATATGTTTATATCGATTTTAGCGCGTACTCTCTTGTCTGGGAGGAGTACAGAAATCGATATAAAGTGCTCTTTATATCGATATAAAGAGCGTTGTAGTGTGGACGGGTACAGCGTTAAATTGATTTAACGCTGTTTAAATCAATTTAAACGCGTAGTGTAGACCAGGCCTTTGCTGGGTTTTATTCTTTCGGTTGAGTAAGAAACCTTGTGAATAAACTGGAAACTCCAGGGAGAGTTTTGTTTTGTTTTTTCCTAGAACTCTTGTGAACGTGCCCTCTTGTTGAAGAACCTGGCTCAGCCACCGTCTTCCATCTATTAATTGACTACAAAAATAATAATTTTAAATGAAAGGATTTATGGCGTATGGAAAATCTTACTGAGTAAAGGTATCCGTTAGCTGAGGGATGTAGCAAAAGATGTGTGTTCTGAATGACATAGCATCAAAGGGTCTCTATTCTCACTTAGAGGGTATAGCTTAGTGCCCTAAGCAACAGATTTGGAATTAATAGACCACCTGGGACCACTACTATACATCCCAGCCAAGCTGATCCCTCCCTTGTCATTCTTCTGATGTAGTTAAAGTAAATATTGTCTGTGATCTTTCAGATAAAATCTTAATAACTGAGGTCCCGTGTGCCATATGAAGCTATAAAGACTCCTATCACATTTTCAGAAGAGTAATGTTTTTCCTCTATAATCTCTCGCCTCAAATTTCCTATCCTGCTCTATTGTAAGGTACACTTGTTAGCAGCTGTCTGCCTCAACAGTGGCTACATATTGGTGGCACTGTATGTTTATAGTTTCTGAATCATTTCCAAATGAAGTTACTGTATTAGTGTCAAATATTCGCCATTTCCAAACTAAGAAATATGAACAAACTATTTATGTGCTTGCTAGATTAGATAAATGAACTGTCCTCCAAGAAATATTCATCTCAGCCAGTAACAATCCACATAATATTAGCAACTCAAAATTGAATTTAGCTACCCCCGTAGTATCATTTATTAATTAACCTGTCCTGTCTAGCATGACTTATACTGCAAAGTCACCAAAAAATTTCCAAGTAAACTTTGGGGATCTCTTTCTGTTACAGACAAGAACTAGATCTACTGATATTGTCAGAACAGACTCCATTTCCATTCCTCTTGCTTGTTCCGTAAAATTATACGGACAACTCTATAATAATAAAAAAGAATAAAACACTAATAAATTATATAATAGTTTATGGAGCAGAATGGATAATGTGAAGCTAGCCAAGGGAGGTGTGCATGGAGGGACGGGGTTGTGAAGAGCTTCAAAGGTGGTGACAAGCTTCCATTTGATGGGATAACACCTGGGGAGCCAGTGAAAGGATTCAGACCAGAGAATGCCATGATCAAATTGACAGGCAAGGAAGACTACTGTAGTGGCTGCACTTGGTATGGATTAAAGTAGGGCATGGTGTGTGAATAAATTGACCAAAACTAACCTGGTGGGTTATAATTTATATTGATCACGTAGGGTAACTCAGGGCATGGTGCTTATATAGAAGTTTTGTCGATATCTCTCTCTATGCATTTTCTGAGAGAAAGTATTAAGTTTGACCTTGCAGCTCTTACTGACATGAATCTTCCAGATTATCTCAGTGGGGTAACTCATGTCAGTACAGATTGTAGATTCTACCCCTTAGAAAAGTAGAGAAGTTCATGAGAATTCTGAATATTGATTAAAGGAAGCCACAGAGTAAGGTAGGAATCCTAAATTTTTTTCCAAAGAACATTTGCTTCCTCTGCTGTAAACCCTTCCTGGACTTTATTAGGCCTTTTGTACAGAATTCAACATGGTGTCAAGGTCTGTGACAATCAGCAGCTACTTACATTTTCTTCAGTCCCTTTCAGTGAGAGGGGAATGGTGAGGTGTCTTTCTTTTATATTTGTGACAATATTATTTGCAGAAAAACAGCCTGATCAGACATAAGATTAAATGATCTTGAAGGTAATAGTGTGTCAGGAATAAGGCCCTGCAGCTGCCCCTGTTCAGTCTCTTGAAAGCCTAATGAGCACAATTGGGTCACATCAGTTAGCCACCCTGTTGGAACTCCCCACATGATTGGTTGGACAAGCCAGAAGGCCAGCCCATTAGCCTGGCAGCAGCAGCAGTTCAGGGGCTGCTTAAAGCATTTGATAGCTGCTGTGCCAGTCCTGCTTCTAACTTGGATGTAGCCTCACCTCACTCCAGGTAATCTGGCTCAGATCCTCAGCTCTGATTCCTAACTTGTGATTTTGTCTTTGTCTCTGGCCCTTGGCTCCAGTTCCTAGCTCTGGCACCTGGCCTTGAACTTCAGCTCTGATTCCTATTGCTGGCTACAGGTTCCTGCTTCAAACATTAGGCACAACCACCCACACAATCCAGTCTCCTAACAAGGTATCACTGGAAAATTGATTTAGTCCATATCCTAGAAACATAGCCTAACAAAGGCAACGAATGGTGCTTCTTCATGAATCTTGCTGTTCTGTATCTGTCCCTAAAATGAGAATTCATTGTACTTTTAATAAACAATTTATAGAAGAATTTTAAATTTCGCTGATAGTTAACTAGTGATTGTGACATACCAGGATATAATCCAGACCAATAAGTAGCTGTGTCACCACTGCCCTGTAATATGGGGTGCCCTTTACAATGCCTTGCTGCTGTAACCTCCAACCTGGACTGCTCACAAACATCCTCCATCAGGTAACTCATTCCCAGCTATGTCTGTGTGTGTGTGTACTGCAGCCAGCCAGCCACACCTTGACTCTTACCAGCCTTGGTTATGCTGCAGGGTAACTCCAACACAACCCCAGCCCCAGATCTTCCCCTAGAAATGTATGTCCTGTACTGCCCAGCCCTCCTCTGGACAGTCCAAATATGTTAAGTCCATTATTCCTTTAAGCAAATAATATGCACCCAACTTTTTACCCCAAATGGAGTTACACAGTGGATTAGGTAAAACAAGTTTATTAGGTACAAAGAGAGCTTTTCAGGGAGTACAAGTAATGAGGCATAAAAGCCAGAAATGATTACAAGAATGATAAAATACTTACTGATGCCTACCTTAACAAACTATATCAGATTTCTCACCACATGCTTTCAGCAGTTTCACTGCCCAAACTCTTTAGGTCAGAACCCCTCCCCCCAGAGACTAATGGCTGCTTCCTTTATCTCTTCAGGTGCAGTGAATGCATGGGTAGGAGGTGAGAGAGAAGTGCCTTGGAGTGCTTGTCCCTCCTGATAGTTTTTCATTCTCTTGAAAAACATTTCCAGCTGAGACCCAGGTGACAAAGAGTCGATGTGGAAGGATATTCCCTGATGATTTTTTTCACCTATTTGAATTTCCTGTGTTTTCTCTTCCTGCTTGATTCTGCCTTCATTTGCATTTAAGCAGTAAGCAAACATGCATTTCCTCCTTTGTTTAGGATACACCTGACTTCTGTCTGGGCAGGGCTGTGGGGTTTGGAACATGTGTTAATAACATCATACGGGGGCATCTTATAATTCAGTGTTGCCACACATATTTTATCAGCTCATGTTTCGGAGTTTCAGTCTGCCACTTGAAGAGGTCAGAAAGGTATTTCTCTCCCCGCCCCCACAGTATCTCCTTTCTCAGGAGTATCAGGGATGGCCACAGCAGGAGATGGGACATTGGATGGGGAGGGCTAGGCTGTGAGATGGCACTAAGCATTCTCCCTCTCTGATACTTAGCTGACTTACTTGCTCACATGCTCAGGGTCTAATTGATCATCATCTATGTGGTCAGGCAGAAGTTTTTCCCCAGGTCAGATTGGCTGTTACCTTGGGAGGGGTTCAATTTCCTCTGTTTCATGTGGGTGTGGGACACTTGCCAGGATTATTTGAGTATATTTCATTTAATCATTTCCCTACCTTCATGGTGGTCTCAGGCATTGGTGCACCTCAGTCCCTTCTGTTCTCTGCTTCTGGCACATAATAGTCTATTCTCCTGTGTGCTGTAATAGTTCGGTCTGATTTCAGTCATTGGGTGCAGTGAGTGAGTGCTGGGTGTTGTTGGAGGCCTGTGATATACAGGAGGTCAGATTATAGGACCCCTTATGGCCTAAAACACTATAACTATATGTCCTATCAGCCATATTTGTTTAGAAGAAATTTTCAGTAGGTCACACTGCAGGTGTAATTAGCTACCTACATAGTCATAGCTACCTACAAGAACTTCTACCCCAACTCTTCCAATTCTTTTGTAAATAAAATTTTTCCTGCTGTGACATTTCCCAAGGGTATCCAGGGTTGTAAGGCACCTACCACCACCTGCTCTTAATGTGCCTGCTATGAATCAGCTCCCTGAAACCATCAGCCTCTGACAGCACAAGCACTGCCTTCCAGGCCACCACAGGTCTTGCTTTCTCTGAACAGGTAGAGATAGGCACACACCAACTTTCATATACAGAAAGCATTCCCTGCAGTGTCCAGCCCCTTATCCACAGAGCAGTCACAGCATTAGCAGGTCTGCTCTTCCTAAAGGATTAGAACTTACCAGCTTGTAAAATTCTATTCAGCACCAGCATTTTGCAAAACACCACACCACTGAGATATATTTATAGTGAAAAGTAGTAATCTCTATTCTTTGATAATAAATTCAAGTGATAGCAAGTAAGTATATTGGAAATAAACGTTATATATAAAACAAAATCATAACATGCTTTCTAGATACTAAACTAACAGGTTAACCTTCTGTCTAAAGAATCTTATCTCATCCAGCATTCTCTCCATTATTTTTACCCAAGTCAGGTTGAGATCCCACTTGCATGAAGCACACTTGCTGTCCATTTATTTCCCAGGTGAAGTATAACAGGGTATCATCTTTGCCCCCCAAATATAGTGGAGATAACCTATGAAGAGCAACTCAGGATATGGTTTTCTCCTTACTGTGTTTCTCTTCCTGTTAGTTTCTTTCTGAAGTTTTTTTTCACAATCCTTTATTTGCATGCAATTCCTACTGGTAATGGAAGACTTAGGCTACGTCTTCACTACTGGCCGTATCGGCAGGTAGCAATTGATTTCTCAGGGATCGATATATTGCATCTCATCTAGACACGATATATCAATCCCCGAACGAGCTCCTGTCGACTCCGGAACTCCACCAATGCGAACGGCAGTAGTGGAGTCGACGGGGGAGCTGCAGATGTCGATCCCATGCCATGAGGATGGTAGGTAACTCGATCTAAGATACTTCGACTTCGTAGCTGAAGTTGCATATCTTAGATCGATTTCCCCCACTACTGTAGACCAGCCCCTACTGTGAACAACACAGTATTCAATTTACATGTAAACAGATAGATGGCTAAACATCTCTGGTCTGACAGAAGACTTTTGCTGCTGACCAACCCTCGTGCACGGACTTTAAGACCATATTTTGAGTACATAACTCCTTACATAGTTTCTGTACTTGCAATTCACAATGATATTGATCAGCAGTGTGACACCGGCTTTCATGTGAGACCTCATGTGTCTGTCTTTGGTGATCCAGAATGTACATACAAGGATCAGGAGATTCCTTATGCCCTCAACATCCTCAGATGTGCAGTTACATCAATCTTCTTGTAAAACTCTGACATAAAGCCTCATGTTAATCCCTGAACTTTAGGATTACTTTTTGGATTATGGGTTCTACCAGGAGATTTGGCTGTTCATGAGCCTCTAGGCATTGCTGTATCTGCATATTCCATTGACTGAACTTTAATTTTTACAACTTTTGCATTTTGAATAAAATCCTACTCAATTCTTTTGAGATCTCTTTGTAGGCTTCATATTAATGCAAAAAGAGCAAAGGCCACGTATCTATTTAGAAGGATATGCTGGCATTAACTCCAACCCCTAACCATGAAGGCAATTTATTTACTGACCTTTCCCTTTATTAATAAAGATTGTTAGGTAAAGGGTTTTTACAGATTAAAATCTATTGTCAATGGGCACAAAGAATAATGTGAAAAACGCTGTGTTTCCCCCAGTCAGACAAAGTTAGGCTAGTACAATCAGTTAGCTACAGCAGCAGGCCCAACTAGGATGAAAATAGGTTAAAGGTTGTCACCTCATTAATGATCTAAACTTACTGGGTCACCTTAGCTGGAATAAGCTCAATGGAGCTACTGTAACTTACACCAGCTGAAGATGTGGCCCAATATCTAATCAAAAATGCAAAAGAAAAAACTACAAAGTGTACTCATCAGCTTAAAAAGAATGGTCTCAGATCCCTTACAAATAAATAAAGGTCTGCTGCTGTATCAATGAATGCAGGTAGGTGGACCAGATCTGTGTTATAGATAAGCAAACCTCAAGATATGAAATTTTGTTTCAGATGAGCAGTCTAAAGTAAACTTCTGTCTCACCACAGTGGTTAACAGGAAGTCAAAAACGCAGTCTCCTTAGGCATTCCATTCCTTGCCTCACCACCCAGACATTGGACTCTATGATGAGTGGTTACTAAAAAACAATTTCATCAAACGTAGGGTCCTTCTAATCTCAAGAGATCAGCCATTTAGCTAGATCAATATATAACTCAGATCTTATCCAATAATCACGCTAATGCCAATCCCAGGTTTAATAATAAAATAAAGAATAAAATAGTTGTTAATGGTTAATAGATCATATACATACAAATAACTGCAAAGTCCTTATCAAATTTGTAGCAGTGATGGAATATACTGCTAGCTTGTAAAGTCTCTCTGGTAACTTCCAAAAGATTGGAAGGGGCTCAGTCCATAGTTCAAACACTCCTTTTAACTATAAATCCATAGTCCAGAGAATCAGGGCAGGAAAGAGGCAAAATAGAGATCTCAGGGGTCTTTGATATCCTCTGCAATGTGCCTGGAAATTTACTGTCTCAAGATAGAGTCCAGGGTCACCTGAGCATATCCCATTGCCCATATGCTATTGCCCATATTCTAGCAGAGGTGTCCACAGGAAGAGCTATCTGTGTGGAATGACTTTCTGCTATGGCCCATTGTGAGAGCTAAATGTCCTTGATGAGCCATCAATACACAACTGTCTGGCCTTAATGTAAATTTTATCTGGTGGCTGTTACCCAGGAATCCAACATATATGTATGATGCCAGTACATAACCAATGTTCATAACTTCAGATAAGAAAAAAATACATGCATATAAACAGGATAATAGTACTTAGCAAATCATAACTTTTCCACTGACACCTTACATGACATACTTTGTACACAATTTGTTGCTGCTGTATAACAGTGACAATACCAATGATATAAATGGTCATATTCACTCATACAGCATCACACCCGGACATCTCCATGTTCTGTTGAAGTCCTTATGCTCTTGGATGAGCCACCTCCTCCTGCAACTCTCATATCTGCTTCCTGAGGAACTCCAACAACAAACAGCTTTCATACTAGATGATTCCCCCTACCTGGCTTTTCTTGGTGGGGGCATGCAGGGCACACTCCCAACAAGACATGACCAAGGCCTGGTAGAAATTCCAGGGTCTGGATGCCTGTCAGGCAGAGGAAGAGCTAGAAGGGCAGTTGGCAATGTGCCATTTTCCTCCCACTGTGGGCTCTTTCTTGTAGAGTACCCGCAAGTTAAAGAAAGGTGTGGGCGGGGGTGGGGGAGAATTAAATCAATGGAATTTGGGAGACTAAATATGTTTGTGAATCTGGGACTTACTCTTCTCTTTAAATAAGAGCTGGGTCACAAGATGGAGGCTTGAAAGAGCTAGTGTGCTGCATTTGTATTTGAGCCTTGGTTAATGTATCTTTAGAGCACTCATCACTGTCATGTCTAGGTCAAAGCTAGGCAGATCTCATGAAAGCAGAACTGAAAGACAACATTTTAAAATGTATTCAAACTTTTTCATACCTGAAACAAATCCAAAGACTTTTTAAAGTTTTGCACACAAGTTTGTGAAATGTCTTTAGGTGCCCCAATGTTTAATTTACAATATTCCCAGCTGCCTTTGTCTGTGGTCAAAAAGGGGACTATGAAAGAAATAAATTTTGCCCAATGAGAGTCCATAATCAGTGGAAGCTGTAGAAATGGAATCCTTTATGATAGCTAGGAATCAACAGAACAAAGAAGAAAAATGGTTTCTGTACCTTAGGGCTTCTTCAAGAAAAAATATTAACAGTCCTTCTATATCAAAATATGAATCATTAGATGGGACAAATTTGTCCTGGACCTTTTAAATTCAAAACAAAGGAAACTGGAAACAGAAATTAAGAAGAGATTCTTTCCTACTCAAGTTCTTTAATTATTTTAATGACAAATCAAAGAGATGTGTCCTTTCAGCTTCTAGCTGATAATAATGTATAGTTATCATCCGTGGGTATTAAGACTGTTTCCTTATGAACAATGAAGGAAAATATGTAGATAAAAGCCAGTGGTGATCAGCATGATTAGTTAGATTCCTATGCACTTGTACTCAGCACACTATTCTGGCTTTTTTTAAAAAAATTTATTCAAATATAGCCTTAAATAGATGTTTGTTCTGAAGGACAAAACTGTAATAATAGTTTTAAAATACTGAATCAAGTCCTAAGACTTTATTTAGAATTAGCTCAGTAAAAATCCCCATTGCAGTCAGTGAATTTTGTCTGAATAAGGAGTAAGAAATTTCTGGATTTGCTGCACATTCTTTTATGAAAATCAGTTGATCCAAATGCAATGTCTGGAATTTTCAATAATATTATTGCAACAGGGTGGCTTGCCTCTGAGGGTTGGAGGCTTAGGCCAGTCAACACCCATTAGTGAAGGAAGTGTTCCAGACCACCTGTGTCACATTATCAGCCTGGATGGGGCCCCATGGGGAACAATGGATTCCCCTATAAAGGGTAGCAGAAGGCTGGTGAAAGAAGGAGAAGTTTAGTAAGCTGTAGCAGAAACTATTGAAAGGCTCCTACAGGGAAGGCCCTCAGCTTAGGGGAGTTGCCCCATCTAGGAGGAGTGGGAATATCCTACTAAGATGGGACACCTGAGGCATCTGGAAGTCAGAGCCTGAAGGCTGAGCTCCAGCAAGGTAAAGCCTGAGAGATGGTGAAATGAAACCCTACTCTGAGAAGGAGGGTTGGGGACTCCCTACTAAGAGGGGAGAGTGAACTGGGAGTGGGGTCAGGAAAGCTAATGTGTATAAAGACTAAATAAACTGAATCCCAGAAGAAGAGTGTCAACTATTTCTGGACTATAATGTGGTTTTATTGAGCAAGTAAGAAGGGTAACAGAGTGGTGCAGAGTGACTGCTAGCTATGAGGATTGTTTGTGTGGCAGCTGATCCTGTTACAGCCAAAAGCAGGCTGGCTTGGAGGTAATTGATACAGGCTGACCTAAATGGCACACTTCCTTTGAAACTCCAGAATACTCTCAGCCCTCTATGAATTATGAGCAAAATGAATCAGTTGGATATATTTTTAGGACTTCTACTGTGCTTGGCTTATAGGTTTCATTTAGCACAGGTTAACAATGGTTTGAACAAAAGCTATGATACATAGGTTTACAAGGGTTTAAATATGTAAAGTAACAGGCGGTCTTAAGAGACAGGAAGAATGTCTGTCTGTAGTAAATTTATTTTATGATGAGTTGGTCCACAAAATCTAAGTATTTGTAATTGTACAAAAGTAGAATTTGGCCATAATGACAAGTAGGGAGCCTAATATGAAAAATGATTCTTCCCACTGAACTAATATGCATCAGTTTAGTTTTATACATTTCATCCCAAAGCAAGAATCTCCTACGTATAGGGCCCTACCAAATTCATGGTCCGTTTTGGCCAATTTCACAGTCATCGAATTTTTAAAACCATAAATTTAATGATTTTAGCTATTTAAACCTGAAATTGCACAGTGTTGTAATTGTAGGGATCCTGACCCATAAAGAAATTGTGGGAAGGTCGCAAGGTTATTGTAGGGAGGGTTGTGGTACTTACTTTTGTGCTGCTGCAGGTGGTAGCATTGCCTTCAGAGCTGGGCAGCTGGAGAGTGGTAGCTGCTGGCTGGAAGCCACCTCTGAAGGCAGAGCCTCAGAAGGAAGGGGCATGGTATGCTACTGCCACCCTTACTTCTGTGCTGCTGCTGCTGCTGGGAGGGCGCTGCCTTCAGAGCTGAGCACCTGGCCAACAGCCACCATTCTCTGGCCGTCCAGCTCTGAGGGCAGCACAGAAGTAAGAATGGCAATACTACAACCACCTCTAAAATTTTGCAACTCCCCTGCAATTCCCTCTTGGGTCAGGACCCCCAGTTCAGGAAACACTAGTTTCCTCTGTGAAATCTGTATAGGGTAAAAGCACACAAAAGACTAGATTTCATGGGGGAGGGAAACCAGTTTTCACAGTCTATGATGCATTTTTCATGGCCGTGAATTAGGTAGGACTCTACCTATGACTCTCCAATGTGGCATTAACTATTCTATGTGATTAAAGGCACTCAACCTGCAGTCTAGCTTCCAGAAAGTCTTCATAAGTAAACATCTGAAGCCACTGGAAGCTATTGCTTTGCTAATTATATGTACAGTGTTTGATAGGAAACCTTGCCCTATATTCACTATCTGCAAGGGTTTTGTCATTATTATTCATATGGGTCTGTCGGATGGAAACCTCTTCCTTCATTATGCCCAGAGTTTTAATTTCTATAATACTGCTAATTGGATTACTGAATCCCGAGACATTCCACAAGATGAAACTCAGTTTTCCTTTATTGGACTCCATTTAATCTCTTGCTGTCTGTCTCATATCTTTTACTGCAGTATCATTTCAATCTTGGCACAGTCTGTCCCACTCCTATTTCTCCTCCATTCACATTGGTTTTCACTGTAGTTTTTCCATCCCATTACTATTATTAGTATTGGTAGTAAATACCTATGCTAGGGCCCAAAAGCCTCCTCTTAAACCCCCTCTCACCTGGATTGGTAAGCTATATTTCCTATCAGTAAACTACAAACTATCAATGTGCCATACTAAATGGATCCAGAGATCCTTAACAAAAGGATCTGATTTTCAATTTGAAGCCTAGGGCTGCACATAAAAATCTACAAATAAATATGCCTGATATCTGTGGCCGTTTATCATAACTGCATGTGGAATCAGGGTATGTCTACACTACGGGATTATTCTGATTTTACAGAAACCGTTTTTTAAAACAGATTGTATAAAGTCGAGTGCACGCGGCCACACTAAGCACATTAATT
Source organism: Chelonoidis abingdonii (assembly GCF_003597395.2). Classification (NCBI taxonomy): domain Eukaryota; kingdom Metazoa; phylum Chordata; order Testudines; family Testudinidae; genus Chelonoidis; species Chelonoidis abingdonii. The sequence continues at coordinate 34,592,030 of NC_133773.1, forward strand.
CGGCGGTGCGCATCCATGTACCGACGCTAGTGTCGATTTCTGGAGCGTTGCACTGTGGGTAGCTATCCCATAGCTATCCCATAGTTCCCGCAGTCTCCCCCACCCCTTGGAATTCTGGGTTGAGATCCCAGTGCCTGATGGGACAAAAAACATTGTCGCGGGT
>NC_133773.1:34595982-34620423 GCF_003597395.2 Chelonoidis abingdonii
GCCAATACCGTCGATTTGCGGCCACACTAACACTAATCCAACATGGCAATACTGATTTCAGCGCTACTCTTCTCATCGGGGAGGAGTACAGAAACCGGTTTAAAGAACCATTTATATCGATATAAAGGGCCTCGTTGTGTGGACGGGTGCAGGGTTAAATCGGTTTAACGCTGCTAAAATCGGTTTAAACGCGTAGTGTAGACCAGGCCTCAGTTATTGCATGCACAAATTACTGATGTAGTAGATGGTTAACTGGCCATTCCTATGAAAAAATTCCCTGTAGCTAGGGGTGAAAGTAACAGAAGACTTACTGGTATAGAAGGGGCAGGGCCTTCAGCAGAAGGGACGGGGCTGGGGGTCAGCATCCCCCAGACAGCCCTTCCATGCTGCCCGGCCTGCGCCACCCAGGACTCCGGCACTGATTTAAAAGGGCCCAGGGCTCTGGACACTGCTGCGGGAGCAGCTGGGAGCCCCGGGTCCTTTTAAAACACTGGGCCCAAGGCAGCTGCACCTTTAGCTTCCCCGCTTCCACCCACCATGTCAACAGACTGACCCCTGTATATGGGCTGGTACCAGCAACCACTTTTTACCAGTACACCATACTGGCCCACTTTCACTCTGCCTGTAGCCATCATAGGAACTGTAGTTGCCTTAAATTAGGGTCTTCTTTTTTGCACAGTTATTGGCATTCCACAAAATACAGCTGTGCTTTGAAAATATTTGCTTTGCTGTTGAACTGAAACTAGAATTCCACCGGGAGACATGTTAGAGCAGTGGCCACCAACCAGTCAACTGCTATTGACTGGTCAGTCCTGGAGACTCTCCCAGTTTATTGTGATCTCTGGACTTTTAGCAGCCGGTGGTAGAGTGGGGCTGCTGCTAAGGCAGGCTCCCTGCCTGACCCAGGCCCATAATGCTCCAAGAAGTGGCCTGCACACCCCCACTGCCCTGGGGGAGAAGGGTCTCCACGTGCTGCTCCTGTCTTCAAGCACTGCCCCCACAGCTCCTATTGGCCGGGAATGGCAAACTGTAGCCAATGGGAGCTGCGAGGGCTGTGCCTGCATAGAGGGGTGGCACGGGGATGCATTGGCCCCTTACGGGACTGGCGTGGGGCCAGGACAGGCAGGGAGCCTGCCTTAGCCCCACTGCACCACTGACAAGGAGCCACCCAAGGTAAGTGATGCCCAGCGGGCACCCACACCCCAACCCTCAGCCCCATCCCAGACCCAGCATCCCATACTTTCCTGCACCCAAACCCCCTCCTGCACCCCAAGTCCCTGCCCCAGCTCTGAGCCCCCTCCCAGAGCCCACACCTCCTCCTGAACACCAACACTCTGCCCCAGCTCACAGCTCCCTCCTGCACCCAAACTCCCTCCCAAAGCTTGTATCCCTCACCCCTTCCTGCACCCCAACTCCCTGCCCCAGGCCCAGCCCAGAACCGCCTCCCACACTCCAAACCCCTTGGCCCCAGTCCAGAGCCCATACCCCTTCCTGAACCCCTGCCCCAGCCCGGTGAAAGTGAGTGAGGGTGTGGGAGACCAAGTGACAGAGAGAAGGCAGAGGGAGTGAGTGGGGCGGGGATTCAGGGAAGGGGCAGGGAGATCCTGGGTTGCATTAGAGAATCTAATTCCATAAAAAGTGACAAAGAATCTGTGGCACCTTATAGACTAACAGACATATTGGAGCATAAGCTTTCATGGGTGAATACTCACTTTGACACCTATGAACAGGGCCAGCACCAGGACAATGCACTGGTTAAGCCTTGAGATCTTAAGTAGGAGGGAAGTTGTATCTAAGACTTGTGCTGGACTTCTGCACAAGGGCAAATTTCATCCTGAATTTTTATATAATCCACTTTTCTGCATTCAAGAGACCAACTTTCCATACCACCTGGCCTTTGCAAGGAATGTCCTTGCTTGCATTATCCAGCTGAGATTCATGGATTTAATTTCCTCTCCTCGAGTCTTTTGTTGGCTATAAAAGGGTTATAGCAATTGATGATTGACATTATACTCTAAGTTTCAGTATCTATACTGAAATGTGTAAGACACCATTGTATTAATTTAGATGGAATAAATGGGCTACCACAACACTGCCGTTATTAGGAACCCTCTCTATTCTGAAAATCTCCAAACATATTGAATATAAATTTGTTCCATCTCTGTTAGAACATCACCTCCACTAAGCAATCATTTGTAATCAGTTCCTTAAACAGTTGATTTGGTAGCCAACTTTTGTTATAAAAGCTAAATTTACTACCCCATAGTCTGTCTCACACAGTCTCTCTATAACATTCTCAGGGGCACCATAGCCCTTTCTGGCAAAAGCACAGTCAAAAGAGAGACAGATTTTTGTTTTATTCTTGTAATTGCTTCCAGTAGTTTTATAGGACAGTAGCTTACATAAAACTAGGCCCATGAATTAGCCCCAGCTGTAGTTAAAAGCACTCTTGAAGTACATCCAGCATTTGGTTCTGAAACTGTCAACCCTAAACATGGACGTAGCCAGCTTTCTTTGAACACATTGACTTAATTGTTACGTCTAGCTTGCAACTTAGTTTGTAGGTCTCAAACCATCATGAAAAGTGTATGGCTAAAACTTCTTTTTCATTACAACTGTGTCCATAATTTCACTCATCCAATATCTATTGCTGCAATTACCCAAACAAAATTTCTTTAATACTCTATATCAAAAAACTTCATTGTATTAACATAGATTTGAATGGATGTTCATAAAGTACCTTGACAATACTTCCCACACAGTGTTGGTGGTCATATTCAGAAAAGGAGTTTAAATTTTATTCACCAGCTCATAAGGTTTAATTCATATTTTTCCTGTCTGCCCATCTGTGAAATATAAAAGCTATAGACAAACATTTATCTTCACTAAGATGGGTTACACTGATTATGCGTATATGGTATTTATGATGGCGCTACATATTTGACCTGCAATCCTAACACTTTGTGCTGTGATCCCATTTCTCCCAACATAAACTGGATGGGAAAATCTCTAAGGCAGTGGTTTTCAACCTTTTTTCATTTGCGTACCACTAAATTTTGAATGGAGGTGCGGACCCCTTAGGCAATCTTAGACATAATACGTGGACCCTTAGAGATCCACAGACCACAGGTTGAAAACTACAGTAACTCCTCACTTAAAGTCATCCTGGTTAATGTTGTTTCGTTGTTACATTGCTTTCAGAAAGAGCAGCTACTGGAGCTAGTGGTGAGGGCTTGGAACCAGGGTGGACCAGCACCCCCTGTATCAGCTCCCCTAAGTTCCCAGTGCGGCAGCTGCCCAGCAGGCTATCAACTGCCGGGCAGTTCAGCTGTCCCTCCCCCCACTGCCATGTGCTGCTACCAGAGGCGGCTCTAGACTTGTCGCCGCCCCAAGCACGGTGGCATGCCGTGGGCGGCGCTCTGTCAGTCGCCAGGAGGGCGGCAGGCAGCTACGGTAGACCCTCCTCAGGCATGCTTGCGGAGGGTCTGCTGGTCCTGCGGTCCACCTGCGGGATGTCCACCGGAGCCGCGGGACCAGCGGACCCTCCACAGGCAAGCAGCTGAAGGTAGCCTGCCTGCCACCCTCCCGGCGACCGGCAGAGCTCCCCCCGCGGCTTGCCGCCCCAAGTACGAGCTTGGCGTGCTGGGGCCTTAAGCAACCCCTAGCTGCTCCTGCCCTCTGCCTTGGACCTGCTCCTGGGAGCCTCCTGCTTGCTGTGCAATGGGGGAAAAGGGTTGCTAATGTCAGAAAGTGCTCCTGCTGCCCACCTTGCTCCTGCCCCCCACTTCCACAGAGCAAGGGGGTGGGGAAACGACAGGCTCAGGACAGCGGGAGCTTGCTGGCAGCAGCTGCAGTCTCAACTTGCTGATCTACTTAAAAAGGGAACGTACTTAGAGTGGTGTCAGCATACTTAAAGGAGCATGTGCATCTTTCTCTCTCTCTCTCACATGGGGGGGGGGGTGTCTGTCTCTATCTGCCATGTGTCTCCCCTCCCTCCATTCGTGCTGCCTTGTAGAGTGTGAGGCTACATTAACAACAACGTGTTCAACCTTGGGGGCTCACCCAAGTGCTAGTTCATCACTTAGCAGTAAGGCATTCCCTGGGAAATATCTCACCCTGTTCCACCCTCTGACTCCACCATCTCAACCAAGCTTCACAATCATCATTGCCGTATACAGTACTGAATTGTTTGTTTAAAACTTATACTGAATATGTGTATGTGTAATATATAATATGTTTGTTTGTATGGTGAAAAAAATTTCCCTGAAAGCTAAGCCCCCCCTTTCACATTAATTCTTATGGGGAAATTGGATTCACTTAACATGGTTTCACTTAAAGTAGCACTTTTCAGGAACATAACTACATCGTTAAGTGAGGAGTTACTGTACTACTCTGAGGAATACATACGTGGGTGTCTCATGCAATCAATCATAGAATTATAGGACTGGAAAGGACCTCTAGAGGTCTTCTAATCCAGTTCTCTGAACTCAAGACAGGACTAAGTATTATGCCCTGAAAGGTGTTTGTCTGATCCGCATTTAAAAATCTCCAGTAACTGAGTTTTCATAACCTCTGTAGGCAACTGATTCCAGTGCAACCCCTCCCAACTTGGTATCATCCGCAAACTTTATAAGTGTACTCTCTATGCCATTATCTAAATCATTGAAGTTGCGGACCCAGAACTGATCCTGAAGGACCCCACTCATTATGCCCTTCCAGCTTGACTGTGAACCACTGATAACTACTCTCTGAGAACAGTTTTCCAGCCAGCTATGCACCCACCTTTATAGTAACTCCATCTAGGTTGTAATTCCCTAGTTGGTTTATGAGAAGGTCACATGAGACAGTATCCAATGTCTTACTAAATCAAGATATATCACATCTACCACTTTCCCACCTCCCATCCACCAGTCTTGTTACCTTGTCATAGGGAGCTATTTGGTTAGTTTGACATGATTTGTTCTCGACAAATCCATGCTGACTGTTACTTATCACCTTATTATCTCCTAGGTGTTTGCAAATTGATTGCTTAATTATTTGCTCCATTATCTTTCCAGGTACTGAAGTTAAGCTGAATGGTGTGTAATTCCCCAGGTTGTCCTTATTTCCCTTTTTATAGTTAGGAGTGGTGGGGTTGAAACTTTTTGTTTTTTTTCTTTCCCTAAGTGGCACTCTACTTGTCTAGGATTTTATATTCTATTTTTAACCATTGCATGGGTGTCTGTTTGCCTCTGAATCAACACAGAACTCAGCCCTACTGTGGAGACAGATTACATCTCCTTCATCACATGGGCCTCCTTCCAGGTGAGATTTAAACCTGGTACTGTTCACTCATTAAACACTTAACATAGCACCCTCCACAAGTTCAGAGGTGTCGTCTCCAGTGTACTGGCCAAATTCTGGTTGCAGTAATTGTATTATCTCAATTTCCCCTGTATCTGCAGCTGGAGACTGTGTTCCTCATGCGTGGTGTTGCTCTATACTGTTAGCAAGCTGCTATCTTCAGCCCCAGTGGCTTGTGAAGTGATAGCATATATCTGTGTATCAAAAAGCCATGGATGACTGAGGAGGAACCAAATGAGTGCAAAAGGCAAATTGTTGTATCAATTTTCAAAAAAGGAAACTAAAGTGACTTGGCAGTTATAATCCTGTAAGCATCTAATTTCACTAGGGATGGTTATGGGGAATAAGGGAACAAATATTGAGAGACAACTAAGCACCTAGAGGGTAACAGAACCATAAGCTTGGAGAACGATGGCCTAATGGTTAGGGTGTTAGCCTAGGACTCAAGTTCAATTGCCAGCTCTTCCACAGGCTTCCTGTCTGACCTTGGAAAAATCTCTGATTTCAATGGGAGTTAGATGCCTAAATAACTTTGAGGATCTGGGCCTCAGTTGCCCAGCAGAAAAATGGGGTAATAACATTTCCCTTCCTCACAGGAGTGTTGTGAGGATAAATAGAAACCACAAAAATGTAGAGGTGAAAGGGACTTTGAGTGGTCCTCTAGTCCATCTCCCCATACTTGGTCCTGACTCAGCCTACCTAAATACATTAAACATTATGAGGTGCTAGTTACCATGGGGGGGGGGGGAAATCATATAAATACCTAAAATGAGCTGATCCAGATCTTGATAAATTTGTCTGCTTTTTGTTTTAATAGATTACAAGTTGAATGAACATAAGAAATGTAATAGATATCCTCTATATGGATTTTAATAAGTCTTTTATGTTATGACACCAAATGTTACTTGAAATATTAATACTGGATTAGAAATAGATTTTGCAGACTGAAAAAAGTAAAATAGGATATCTCAAACTTTTCCACAACTTAATAAACAGATTGTCCATCTGCCCACTAGCGATCGCATAGCCCGTCTGGGGCAAGTACAGCCATCGTTCATATTAAAAAAAAAAAAAAAAAAAAAAAGTGATACTAGGAAAAGAATGTATTTTAGCTGCCTTTTAATATGACTTTCTATGGTCATGCAGCATGCTAGACTAGCAGTGCTAAAGGCAGATTGAAAGCTGTATAAGAATATAAACTGTAAGAATTGGAAAGTATTGTATGTAGTGCAGGGCCGGCTTTAGCAAGTATGGGGCCCAATTTGTACTCACCTGGCGGCAGTCCGTGTCTTCGGCAGCGAGTCCTTCACTTGCTCTGGGTCTTCAGCGGCACTCAAGGACCACCGCCGAAATGCCATCGAAGACCTGGAGTGAGTGAAGGGCCCACCACCAAAATGCCGCCGAAGACCCAGAGCACCACCCAGTGAGTAAAAATTAAAAAGGAGCCTGCGTGAGGCCCTCTTAGGAACAGGTTCCGATTCCAGGCAATCGGGCGAATCAGCCTAAAGGCAGCCCTAGTGTAGTGTCCCAAGATGCCTATAAGACTGTGTCTTAATTGCATGTAGTGATGTCTGCTTCTCTGTGCATAGTGGGAGGAAGGTGGTTGTGGCTGTCTCTGCTTGGCTTTTTAATTTCAAGATCTTTCACAAAAGATTTCATCTTTTGCATGAGACTGTATAGTGATCTAAAAAGTACCTGGATGCTGCATTTGTTACTTGGCACTCTCTGGATAGGTTTTGTGTGTGCATGTTGCAGGGAGGATGAGAGAGAGAGACCTTTTCACTGAATTTTTCCAAAGATGTCCACTTGTGACATACTTTTTAAAAAAAAAAATTAAAATAAAAATTGTGTGGTTCCTTTTTCAGTAGAATCACTCTTCCCTCTCACAAAGCCTCTTTACAAAAAAAAAAACAAAAAAAAAAACACCTCTTTATTGTGAATACCGCTTTTCACATATAGCCAGATGAAAAAAAGAAAATGTACATTGAAAATATAAGTAGTTGGCCAACTAGTAATATTTATGATATTACTACAGTGCCTCTTAATCCTTTCTCACCTTTCACATGTGTTAATTTTGGATTATTTGAGTCCTCTGAAGACATCTAAGCCCCTGGATAGTTCTGTCTGCAGCCTGAGGAGCTGTCTAGACTGGTGAAGGAAAATGTAAAAGAGATTCTCTTTAATGAAAGAACAATGAATGTCTTTGCTTGGAGCTGCTGTAACGCTGTTAATGGTAAATTACTTGACTCCACTGAAAATTACGGAGCTTAAAAACATACTGCTTTGACCATTCAGTTGTGTTTTTGGAGAGGTTAGCAAAATGAAACATCTTTAAAACACATTCTTTTTGCAGTTGAGCTAACGTTCTGCTTTCTGATCTTCCTTTGATTTCTCTGCTGCATCCTTTTTGCAAGGATGTAACTTTTGTTGGTTGTTCGAGAAAACTAAGGGGTTAGTCTAAAACAGGCTTGTGCAGTAGTATACTAGCCTTCCAAATGCAGCCCTTGAAAAATACTGTCAAGTTCCAGACAGTTGATTAGTTGCTTCAACGTTCACTCTTAATTAAAATGTTTGGGTTTGACGTCAATTTTTTAAATAGTCTCATGACAAAACAGCATGTGAAAACCTGGGTATAGTATTCTATTTTCAGAACACTCTACAAACATTAACTAAACCACGCAACATCCCTGTGGTTTCATACAGGCATCACTGTAACCAGAGACTGAAAAGCACCCTCACTAAGCTATAATAGGCTGCTCCAGGATTGGGAGTGGAAATGGTTAGGGAGAACTCAGGAGGCAATGGATTTCTAGACTTGATCCAAAGCCCACTGCAGTCAGTTGAGACTTTCACTGGATTTGTGGAAATGCCACCACCCCACCACAAGCTGTTTTATTTCAATCGGCTAGGAATATGGGAACAATTGTTGCTTTGAGACTGAACTAGAACCTGAGCCGCTATGCGTGCCCCTGCAGATGTCCCATTGTCTGTATGGATCCTGGGACATAAGTGAGTTTTTGCAATAGAACACCCTCCATATCATGGACGCACCTTACCTCCCATGCCCCTTCCACTCTCTGTGGTGTGATTTCAAAAGAAACTTGATAGCCCTGCCTATGCTGGGAACTCAATGTAGTGCTGACAACTGGTTTTCCGCAACTGATCAGTTTTGTAGCATAGACAGGGCTTATAAATGAAAACATGACTTCCTGGCCACCAAGCAGGATCTCTCTCAATTTCCTGTCTAACAGGTGTCCCAAGGACCTAACTGACAATATCAAGACCCTAGAGTTCTAAAAGCTAGTAAATACACAGTTCTCAGACTGCCTTCAGAACTGCAAATGCATTAGGACCACAAAGTGATCTTAGTAGAGCAGGTTTGTCTAAATGTAGTGTGCCCTGCATCTGCCATCTTTTGTACAAAAGACAGTGTTGCTAACTCTTGCCATTTCATCATGAGTCTTGCAATATTTGTTGTAGGGACTGGTTCTTAAAGCCTCTGATCCTGGAATCGAGAGAATCTTACTTTAGTGGGGAGGGGGTGGGGGACTACATTTCTGGCCCTCGTGGTTACAGAGAAGAGTTTGAGCATGAAGCGAGTGCATCCTGATGCTTCAGAAAGCATAAGAAAAATAAGATGGCCACATTTTTTGGCTTTAAAAATGAGGGATTTTTTAAATCTCCGTTTGGGGGGACTGGTGCTTGATTTTTTTGAACACATGGATTTAGCCATACTTGGTCTTCAAAACTTGTTTCCAGTCTTTTCTGGTTATTTTCTTCTCAAATGCAGGGCATTTAAAAAAAAATCCTCCATAATCACATCTCATGAGAGAGCACCAGGTCCTGAGAGCAAAGACTTCAAATAATTTGCTAGTAGATTCTATGCAATGCTTCCTAGGAGAGCCCAAGCTTGTGCTATCAAACTAATACAGAAAGAGTGGGGAGGAAAAGACTCCTGTATTTAAAAATCAATGCAGTTTCCATTTCTTCTCTCACCTTCAAAGCCTTAAGTGAGAATGATCTAAAACATCTGACTTCACTTGAAGTGAATGTCTCTCCTGGGCGGAGGTCCTTTTGCAAGGCAACGATCAAGTCTTCAAGATAAATCTCACTAAACTACATTCTGCATGACCTTGTATTGAACTGCTGCACAGAGGTGAATTTCATTCCAAGTGTTGTACAAATTCAGAGTTGACTAAAATGAGGGTACATGAATGTGAGCCCCTTCTAAGTAGACACAGTGATTAATCCTGGAAGAAAAATCACTTCAGTGTTAGCTGGCCCACAAGTTTCAGTCCTTGAGTTCTGTAGCCACCACCAAATCCACACCTCAGTCAGAGGGGGCCTGTGGCAGGGCAAAGCAAACAAAGGGCCATGCCATTGGGGTTCTTTCGCAAAACATTAGATTCTGTAGTCAGTCTGGCCCTTCTCCTGGGGGGGATGCTCCAAAGTCTCTCACCACTGAGATTTCAAATGGTACAGTAAACAGAGTTCCTTATCCCAACTCCTTGGAGAGACTTTTCAGCCCTGTCCAAGTCATTCCTTCATCTACGAGTAGACTAGATTTGTAGAACACCTTCTCCTAGCATACCTTACCTCTGCCAGGAATATAGCGGGCTATTGTTGAACAACATGTCCCCTCCGTCTCTTCATATAGACAGGGAATAATAATTCCAGCCCAGCGTACATATGTAACTCCAGTGTTGGGCCTCAAACAGAATTAGCTGCCAGAATTTCTCTACTATACTATCACACAAAGACCTCTCCCTTTCCCTCAGCAACTTCACCCACCACATCATGGGGAATGTGGTATTGTTAACCTTGGAAGTTTCCAGGGACTACTACATCATGTTACCCTTAATCATGGTTATGGAATACTTCATTTAGGCAGTTTGCAGGGTCAGAGTCAGTCTCTGTTCTGCCTGATAGATTTCTATGCTGATAGGGTTCACAATAGCATCCATCTGTATATCCCTAATGGTCTGATATGGCAGCAGATTTTTCTCTCACTGAAATTCAAGGAACAATTTGGCTGGCACAGCTCCATTCTCCTGTATCTGCCAGGGAGAGGTGAGGGGTGTATTGGGGCAGGAAGTTTACTTCTGTTCTCTTTTTCCTCCCGCCTCCAAAAAAAGGCAATCAAGGGAGAATGGAGGATCTACATTAAAAAAAAAAAATCACTTCACTCCTTTTGGCCTATGAAATAACATCTGCCCACAGATGCCAGCCAGCATCCCTGCTAATGAGCTTTCTCAGATGGTTCCCCACTGATAATGTCACATCTACCATCTGTGAACACTGAAGCATGGAGTCTTCCTATTGTGAACAGAATAAGTCAAGTCTTTCTCAAGGGCTCATTGGTTCTGCAATGTTTTTCAATATTCTTACTTTATATGCCATAGAATAATACTGGGTGCTGTAGGACAAACTCATAACCTATGGGTAAAAGGCTCTGTATCCCATTATCAATCCTCTGAACGTGCTGGGCCGCTTGCACTAAGAAAGATTCTTATCTATTATTTTTATAGGGAATGGCATGTCAAATTTTTCATATAGTCTAAAAATGTAGACTGTATTCATTAGCTCTCAAATTCTTCCAGAAAAAGCCCAAAAGATGAACATTTTAGGGAGGAGGAGTACTTACCATCTGTCACCAGGGTATCTATGGAAAAAATAGATGAGGAAAACTTTCTTCTGGGGGCAGGATGGGAGGAATTAATGACCCTTTTACTTGTACATGAGTTGGAGGGGGTGATATTTTTGGCAAATTGTGACATACATCATGTTAATTGTATTTGGAAAACGTAATATATTTTAAATGAGTCTTACGCAGTACTGTTATGATCCCTGTTGGCCTTCTGGAAAGGAAGAATAGTCCAATGATTAGGGTGCTACTAGCCTCTGTGCTAGCCTTTGACTCATGTGATAAAGCCTCTGTCCCAAATCTGGACCTTAGCATCCAAAATTTGGGGGCTTAACATGAAACTCCCCCCAAGCTTATACCCAGCTTGGCTCTGATCTCGCTGCCACCAACCAGGATTCAGTGCCTGGTACACTGAAGCCCCCCAAAATCGTCCCTGGGGGACCCCCCAAGACCCAGAACCCCTGGGTCTCCTATCTCAAATGGGAAAACACAAGTTCCTCCCCCTGTCTCTCGTTATCTGAAATCCCCAGCTTCCCTCCCTGTGGGTGAGCCTGCGATGCAGTACAACTCCTTGATACAAAACAAAGAGGGCCAATCAACCTCTCCTAAGGCGATGCCATTCAAACGCTACAGTAAAGCTAACATAAAGAGATTTTCACACCCCACCTTGTCCTGTAGCCTAAACCAGAGAAAAACCAAACACCAACAGGTTTTAAAAAGAAACTTTATATAAAAAGAAAAGAAAATCACAGAAAAATATAACCCACTGCATAGGAATGTCATTACCAGGCTCTTGCTTATAAGAATTAGGAATACACGTCTGTTCCAAAAAATAGCCAATTTAAACCAGTCAGCAATTACACACATGTAAATACAACTTACAATATCAACCTATTGCTTTCCTTTGTACTCACACTTGGTAACTGAAGATTAGAAAGAAGCTTGGAGATAGAAGGAAAGATGCTCTCACCACAGCCGGGAGAAACAAAAGATACCGAGTCCCCAATTCCCGCCCCTGACTTTTAAAAAATCCAGTTTTCCGATTGGTCCTCTGGTCAGGTGTTTGGTTCCCTTTGTTCACCCTTCTCAGGTAAAAGAAAATTAACTCTTACCTATCTACTTATGACAACTCATGAGACCTAGGTTCAGTTTCTTGCTTGTTAGACATCCTGTCTGACCTTGAGCAAGTGCTTAAGTACTTTTAAGGATCTAGGCCTCAGTCCTCCACCCGTAAGATGAGGGTGATAGTACTAATCTACCCAGGGCCAGACTTACACCTGACGCACCCTTAGGCACAACATCTTCACACACACCCTGTCCCCAATCCTCACCGCCTACAGCTGGCCTTCGTGTTTTCTGTGTAAAATGAAACTTTTAACCCACCCTAGAGTGCCAGCGCCCCTAGGCACATACCTACTGTGCCTAATTGGAAATCCGGCCCTGTATCTATCTAGTAAGTGTTTTATGAGAATAAATATATTTAAAGTTTGAAACCCTCACATCTATGGCAACTGGAGCTATACAAGTACCTAAAAAAGAGACTAGGGCTCCACTGCACAAGATGCTGTACAGAGGTATAACCAAGATCCTCCCTGCCTTAAGGAGTTTGCCTGATCAACACCTTACTTTATAGACACATATGCACAAGCTTAACTTTATCCCATGAGCAGTCTCTCTGACTTCCATAGTGTGATAACAAATGTTTACAGGATCAATGCCTAGGTATATAGTGAGAGATGAGAACAACTTTCTGACTCTTAAGAATGTTAATAACATTCCTTGTGAACACTTCTGCCATTCCCCAAGGCACTATAACCTGCTTGCTTCACATACCCAAGCTTTGATTTTACGGGATTTTGCAAATGCTTCTACTCATTTATTTACTGAACTTCTTGAGCAAAGCAGAAGCCAGGTATTTGAGATGTTGCGACTGACTCTTGGATGATTATGATACTGTATTTGTCAAGGGGAGTGCTGCATAATTCATTTTCAGTAGAGCCTGTCTGTGCATAAGCAAGCCACAAAAGAGCCCTGCTATATGAATGGATATTTTTAGAGAACTGTAGTAGCCATGGTTTCATTATAACCATTCATCTAAAGACAAGCTCTGCCTTTCAAAGAACGTCATCACTGTGATTTGTCCGCTGGCTGCTAGCTGAGACTAATGAAGTCTTTCCGTAACTATAAGCTTTTTACTCACAACAGATCTTCTGACGTCAAAGCCTGCTGAGTCTTTATGTAGAGAGCTGGAATCTTTAGCTCCAGTTCACCAATCTTTTGTTGTGATTCTTTTCTGCAGGTACTCTTTGTGATGCACATGCATCACGCTAACTTCCACTTTGCCTAGGGGTTCTGGTGAGGCAGTAATTAATGCACCAGGATGAGCGTCCAGCTGGAAGCAAGGTAGCATCTGTCTTTGTGATCTCTTTTGTGATTAAACTGGAAAGCCACCTAAATAGAAAGATTCATCTTTTATTTATCCAGACCCATTAAGACATTCCTGTCTCTGCAGTCAGAAATATAATATTTGCATAGTATTACAGTGAGTCATTGCATGCTGTTTGAATGTGTGATTTCAGCCAGTAGTTTGATTTAATGGGACTTAAAAATCAGTAGCTCTGTTCATGCAGCTACTGTTTTCTATGTGTGTAATGGAGTGTGGAAAATCATATAATCACCAGTTTGTGCACACAAAATATCGTCAGCGAGACCACATTTACACATCCATGAATTGTGCTTAGGCATTTTTTGTTCACTCTTAACGTATACATTTTTTAACACTGGGAACACAGGAGTTTATACTGTATCGGATGTCCAGTATCATGCCTGACGTAAGCCAATACTAGATGCTTCAGAGGAAAGTACAAGAAATTCTACAGTAAGCTGTTAAATGCTTTTTGTAAAGCAACCACTCATTGCAACAAACAACATTCTGCTCAGTGAACTGCAGGTTGGGAACATGCTGCTTTGTTTAACTGTATCAGGGTGCAGGTGTAAGCCACACACCTTCTGGGTGTGCTATTCTGTCCCTTCTAGTGGCACAGAGACCACTTGGAGTTTAATGAATCTGCTCTACAGCCTTAGTTAAGAGCCAAGTGGCTTTTAGCTCATCCAATAGAGGCTCATGCACTAAGCTCCAGAGGCTCCAGGTTCAATCCCACTCACCGATGACCAGGGCCTGTCAGTGTTACACAGGTGCTGGAACAACTTGTATAGTGGGGGTGCTGAGAGCCATTGAACCAAACTGTAAAGCCTGTACTTGATCGAATCCATTTCAAGCCAAGGGGTGCCACAGCACTTCCAGCACCTATGTCAGGGGGTGTGTGATGGGGTGGGGAAACTTCCTATTGCCAAGGAAGAAATATGGAGGAGCAGAGCATCTCTTCATCCCGTAATACTCAGAGTAACACAGATGATCCCTTTGCTACCAGGAAACCTGCAGATGGGGAAGGCTCTTTCCTAACTCTCTGCTGGGGGTTGCCTTATGCCCTAAGATGTGAGATTTTATATTCCTTTCAGACTTAGTTTTTGATCCTCACTAATGAAACTCTGGGTATTCTATTAGTCGTAAATGTCCAATTTCTTCCAAATGCTGCTAAGATCACAGCATCTTGTAGCAATAAATTAGAGACTGTGGATGCTGAGTGTAAGTTCCCTTTGGAATGTTTTAAGGATGCTGCTTCCTCTAAATGTCATTTGAATGTCCCTTTGGATAATCCAGGTTTTTCAATATTGCTTTTTGTATATAAGACCTCACATCGATTTGTTTTCAATACGTTATCCAAATCCCCTGCCATGCACTGTGCTTTTTGAAAGTAAGCAAAAAGGGAAGTGGGGAATGTTCACAAAGCTACTCTTCAGTAATAAACATGGAGGTTGTAGCTTTTTTTTTTTTTTCCAAAGCCATGTAGGGGATACCTAATTTCTGTTCGCAGAAACTGGACATCCAAATGCCTAGGGTCTAGATTTTCAAAGCTACCTAAAAACTCATATGTGTAAATTTGGTTGCAGTTCTTGAAATACACAATTAAATATTCTATGTCTTCTCATGATGGCTGTGCATCTATCTTTGAAACATGTCCGATGTTGAGGTATACAGACTTGCACGGGCAATGTAACAAAAGCATGGGCAAGCTTAATTCTCAAATTGTAGCTAGTAGTAATGGCTAATGAGGGATATACCACACCAAGTGAACAGAGAAGATTGGATCTACCTGCTCACTTTCAGAAACAGTAGGGGAGTAGTGGTGGTTACAGGTGACTTTTGGGGGGTAGGAGACACAGAATTTATTCCTGGGGTGTAGCACTCTAAATTGGTTGGTTGATTTGATTTGGCTAATCAAATTCAGTCATTTGTTTGTATGCACACATGGGAGTAGAGAGTATATGTCTGCCATCTCCAGCACTTATTTTGAGCATCATCTTCCGCTGACTGTCAGGATATGATCATTTTTGTAGTCCATGGTAGTTGTTCAGCAGAAAGCTAATACTTCCATATTTGTCTGCAGAAAACATCTATGTAACAGGATTGTCACTCTGAAGCCTAGAATGTCTTTTGAATCAGTGTGAAACCATGAAGAAAGCTAGAAGCATGTCAGAGCTTTGTTCAGAATATCACCAGGTTGAATCATCACTGGGATTGATTCTGTGAATGTCCAATTATCAAATTCTCAGCCATTTTCAGCTTTCTTACACACATGACTTTCAGCTTCCAGTTACTGAATAACTAACTGCCTGTTTAAGTGTCCTATACAGCCACATAATAAACAAAAGAAGAAAATTAGTGTTTTGGCAGCCCATGTTTTTGTGAACAGGTGATTGATATTTACCTGCTAATTTGAATCACTGTAAACTACATTTTCAGTAAAGATTTTTTTAACATGCCAGCATCAGTCTATCTGCTGAAAATGCGCTATTGATCAGGTTTTTATATAACTAAACCTCACAGCCTGTACACTTTTAATGATGTATTCTTTGATGAACACAACTGACCCTCCATACATGAGACTAAGGAGAATGATCTAACCACTGTGGGATACTCTGTCAGTCTCTCAATCTCACCTGTTGAAGCTGTTCCACTATATATAAATAATTAAATATTTAATGGACCAGAGGTGTACTGTATAATGCCATGACTAGGGTGTTCACCTGGGAGATTATTGTTCAAATCCCTTTTCATTGGGGCAGGGGGGAAACTGAACCAGGGTATCCCACATCCTGGATGAGTTCCCCAACTGCTGAGTTAAAAAGGTCTCCCTCATAACTTTTCTTCTGGCTTTGTGTGAAGCTCGGTGTGCTCTGAGCATGCCTACTGTTTGGACCCTCCAGGCAAGATAGGTGTGGCAATGTCTAGTTTCTCCTGATTTGATGATGCCACTGGGGCTTAGGCAGGAGAGAGGTGCTTAGAGACATAGATTCAGGCATTAAGTGCTTGCCCAGAGGCAGACATTTAAGCACCTCCAGAGGTCCTCAAAACTGCTGCTCAGCTGCCTCCCAAGTCCTGTGGATCTATGTCTGAGTGCATTAAACAACATGACTAAAATGTCATGTGGTTTGTATTTTCTCTGGAGAGGGAATTGTGTATGCAGTGGAGTGTGTTAGGGTTTTTTGTGTCAGTAAGGTGTCTTATGTACTTGTTACTGTGCATTAATGTTAGAGAAGGTGGGTTGAAATCCACTTTGCACCTAGAGCAGAAGGCAGTGAGGTTTTTGGTTTCTCAGTCTCAGATCAGCCTCTGAGAAAGTTCCGTCTCCATCACAGATGAGTTTTACCCTTATGATTAAGAAAGTCATTGTGCCAGAGAAGCAAGTTGTTGACCAGGGTCTTTGTCCTAGAGTTTAAACAATCTAGTAGATATGTTGGGCCCAGGCCATTGAGCACTTTGAAGGCAAGGACTGAGTGAGACCCTATATCATCCAGGACATTCATTTTAAGAAAGTTCCCAGAAAAAGTAAGTCTTTACTCATGTTTAGAAACTCAGACATGTCTACAAAACTTACGAATAAAAATGTATTCATGGTGATGGCTTGGGGGGAGGGGCTGCAACTGCGTTTAGCCTGAGACCCAATAACTAAGTGTCTGTCTGTTACTGGTTTTTAATGACCTGAATAACCAACATGGAGGGGAAAGGGTTAAAGGTCAAGAGTTCAAGGGTCTAGTCTGGCAACAGATATCCTATGGAATCTTGGGTGAGTGATGTAACCACTCTGTTTCCTCATCTGCAGAGTGCAATAATACCTACCTCGCACAAGTATTGACGTGTTTTGTAACACACTTTGAGATACTGTGATGGAAGGTGCTAAAGAAATGTTGTAGTAATGCTCTAGGTTACCCCAAAGCTGTTTGCTCCCTTTGCATTGTCTTCCCCTCTTCATCTCTGTCCTCTAGCAGCTAAACTGCTGGTGGAGACCCACATCGAGTAGAAATAAGACAGTCTTGACTTTGACTTTTTCCTTTTAATATTCTCATGTGACGTCTTTAATTGACTTGTCACGTTAAAAACACTTGCTAGATTAATAATGAATTTCCAGATAAGACCCTATACACAAAGGCAGGTTTAAATTATTTCTAATGCTCTCACTATTAACTGCCTCTCACAACATACTAGAGACATTTAATGTAATGATCCCATCGTGTTTATTAAATGGTATTGTTTTATTGCATTGTTAAAGCAATTGATTTGTAGAGGTATTGATTTTAAAACAGAACCCAGCCCATGAGTGCCGTGCATAGCTCCCCTATACTGTATAACAAATGTTTATGTATAGCAAGTTTAACCCTTTGGTCCTTTATCACAGTGCTGTGCTACCCAATTCCATAACCCAGCATTTCATGAATGTTCAGGGTACTATTTCTATAGTGCCATAGGTTTGTATGGTGGTCTACAGGCAAAATACAAAATGATAAATTTCCTGCTTCTAAAACTTTATAATCTAATAGCTTCATTTCCCAAGAGCTGAACAGCCATATCCCATTCAAGTCAATGGGAGCTGCAGTTGCTCAGCATAAAAGTCTGAAGTTTTTGCAAATTTGTCAAGCACACTTGACTCCCATTGAGCTCTAAGAATTGAAGATGCCCAGTATCTCCGTAAAATTGAACCCATCAGACCAGCTCCACAAAGGCACTTAAGCACTATGACACTCAGCATTGCACCAATCTTTTAGGTGCCTAGAATATCACTGGAACAACATTGCTATCCACAAAGCCTAAGATAGGCACCTAGGCTCCCCAAACAATGCCTGGGGAGAGATAATCACCTAAGAATAGGAGTACTTGTGGCACCTTAGAGACTAACAAATTTGAGCATAAGCTTATGCTCAAATAAATTTGTTAGTCTCTAAGGTGCCACAAGTACTCCTGTTCTTTTTGTGGATACAGACTAACACGGCTGCTACTCTGAAACCTGTCATCTATGAATGGATCCACATAAGCCAACACTAGGCAAGGAGTTGCCTAAGCTAGCCAATAGGAGATGCCAACAAGAGAAGTATGTGCTAACTACTGCCCCTCTTGCACAATTTGGACTTTTTGAAAGGAGATCCAGTACAAATGACCTTAAGAGACAACACTGAACCATACAGAATAACACTTTTACCAGATAAAGCTTGGAAGAAACTAGCTGCAAACTTATGTATATTCAGAGGACATCATTACCAGGCTGTCATTGTCTATTTTTTCCAGGTATATAGCTACAATGTATTTGAAAAAACTAATGTGGCAGTGATATTGAGAAACTGAAGTGCATTTTTGTCATTCTGGAATACCAGAACAACTGTGATGGACAACAGACCACAATTCACCACAGCAGAATAAGTAATTACAAACAAAATCTGATTCTGATCTTATTACCAGGAACCCACATTACCCAAAAATGAATGGAGAGGCTGAGAACTGTACAGACAGCCAAGAAAATCCTACAGCAGGAAGATCCATTCCTTTTTCTTCTGAGCTACAGAGCAACAACTGTAACTGGGTATAGTCCAGCACAAGAACTGATGGGAGGACCCCTAAGATTCTTTTCCAAAGTGAAAGCGTATTTCTATCTCCAAAGTGTACAGATTTGAAGAGAGTAGCCAAATCCTTTTAAAAAGCTTTTGAACACTTTTTATAACAAATCTCATTTGGAACTCCTGGCTCTAGAACCAATTTGTGTCAAATTGGATATGGGGGGGAAGAGAAAAAGGCTGGAGAACTCCAGCTGTTATAAAGGAAAAATAACTCATTACTTTGATATGGAATTAAGACCAACAGTGGAGAGTTCACCAGAAACCAATGATATCAGTTCGTTCCTCAGCAAGAACAGTCAATAGAGCATACTCTCCAAATAACAGCTTCAGAACAAGACGACGCACAGATTCCAAACTGACCACAGATAATTGTTGCAACTAAAGGACAGCCAAATGACCAAGTAGTTATGTATATGTGGGTTGCGTAATCAGAAAAACAGTACACTTCAGTAACACTTAACAGGCTGATACATACTGAACTTTAAAGATAGCGTGATTGTGTAAATTTTGTAAATGGTAGGCATGAGAACATAAGAATGGCCCTACTGGATCAGACCAAAGGTCCATCTAGCCCAGTATCCTGTCTTCCAACAGTGGCCAATGCCAGGTGCCCTAGAGGGAATGAACAGAACCGGTAATCCTCACGTGATCCTTTCCCTGTTTCTTATTCCCAGCTGCCTTCTGCTCTAAGTGCAAGGTGGACTTCAACCCACCTCTAACATTAATGCACAGTAACAAGTACATAAGACACCCTACTGAAACAAAAAATGACCAAACAAAAACAAACACTCCACTGCATACCCAACTCTCTGAATCTCCCCTCCCAAAGCACCTGCATAAATGCCAGTTATAATCCCTTTCACTGAGGTAAGGTTCAGATTCTCTGTTCTAGCAGGATTATACATTAGACAAGAGATGGACAGGCAAAGGTAGCTTTAGGTTATCCTTGTGGATCCCTAGCCCTGGGGGTTTTTTAATGTATAGTTTTGTTTGTTTGTATCCTGTGCCTTTGTTTTTGAGGTTGCCTTGATTCCCAGTGCAATTTATAGCCAGAAGTCTGCTCTAAATAGCATCTGACTGCATATGGCTCCAAGTGGTCATTCTAGCAACTGGGAATCAATGCACATAGGGTCCCTCCAGTCATTGGCCTTTTAAACTTGCCGAGGTCCCTATTTGAACCAGGGGCATCCAAAGAAAGCCAGTTACGCTGTCTTTATGGAAACTTTACACATCTAGAGTTGCACATAAAGCCATGGAAAGGGCTGGAAAGCTGGCTCCAAGTTTAGAGCTTTCACAGGAACTTGGTAACAAAGCTATACAGAATTACTGCTACACAAACCAGTGAACTGCAGCCACCTTTGCAGTGAAATGGCAGCTCTTTTAACAGTACCCAGCAACAATGCCCTGTTCTGCTTCACTTGAATATATTACTGCATCCAGTTAACTGTAGGAGAAATTCGTTGAGGAGAATGCTACAACCCTAACTGGATTTTGGCCAGGGTGCTGGTGTTTACAGTCCTATTGCAAAGTGGATCATAGCATCTTTAATGACAAGTTTTCAGAACCTTTTTTTAAGTCTCACCTGAAAAATGCAGCTCCAGCAGCACAGAGGTCTCATAATGGGACATCAGTTCAGAACTGACTCACCAGCACTACTTCCTGTAACACTTTCCAAAGTGATCTTCCTTCCATCCAAACAATGACCCAGCCTGAAACTGCTTAGCTTGTGCCAAGATTGAAATACCAAGCTGCTCTGGCTCCAGGAAAGGAGTGAATAAGGGAATCAAACTTTCAAATGGTTGAATTTTTTCATGAGAGTAGCACAAAATATGAATGAGCCAGTTTCCAGAAAGGTAGAGACCCAGTTCACAAATGCACCTATGATTGCATGTGTAATCGTCATCACAATTCCACAAGCAAATTAGCAATATAGTATGGTGCCTAAGAAGCAGCCTCTGCACACTTACCCAATTTGTACATGCAATGGGGCCTCCAATGTTTAACACTCAGTACAATATATAATTTAGCATTCTAGAGGCATAAAGTTGGCAGGAGTTTTGAATAAGTGATTTCAGCAAGTACCGACAACCTCAACCTGATGGCAGATACTGTTACTAAGCACTGAAAAATACATATGTACTAGATATTAACTTCCCCACAAAGCTTACCTTGGTTTCCTTTCCTTTCTTCCTCTTAACCTCTCAGATCTATGCATGAAAACTGATAGAGGGGCTAGCATTCTTTCTGGAAGATTTATCTTGAAATGCCATCCATCTTTCTAGCAGAAATGAACTGTGGATGAAACAGAGTGACAGGGATGTTTAGCTCCAGCATGTGCAACAAGGTCACACTTTTTTTTTTTTTAAAGTAACCCATAGCTCACTTCCTTTTGTGCCTTGAATTCTTCCAGCATATGGTAAGTCTAGGCTAGGTAAATTGCATGAAAGCTATCTGCATGCCTAAACCAGTCAGGTGCACTCTCCATTACTCAGTAGAAGAATTATTGCTGGAGTGGAGAATGAATACCCTATCAGTTTCCTTCAGAGAGTTTTCAGCTGTCAAGATCTGTTACCCTGGAAAGGAGAAAAATAAAAGTAGTATAAAAACATGTTTCAGGAAATATGATCAAGGGCAGAGCAAGATTGTAGCTACTATAACAAATATTCAGAAATGAAAGTGGATTTTTCTATAACAAGGACTTAAAAAAAACAACAATCCTGCTATTTTTCTCTTTGTCCTTTTGGTACATCAGTCTTCTGCTCAGACCTTTTTTTTTATAAGATTAAGGAGGAACAAACTACCGCCAATGTTTAGCAAACCGTTAAAGTCACCAGGAGCTCAATCCTGCAAGCTGCAGAGCTCTCTCTAGACTCCATCCAGTGACATTCTTTACTCTATCCTGTAGACAAGTGTTTACGTGATCTGCAGGAGTGTGACTTCTAATGTGCACTAACATGTTGTGTATTAATTGGTCTGTGTAGGCCCCTGCTGGTGCTCATTAAGGGTTCCCTAGTGTGCTTTAACATACTACTGTTTCAAACCACGCTGGTAAAGCTCACCAGCTGGGTCTACATGCCCTTAGAAATTCCTCCCATACAGCACGTTACCCTACCATGTAGACAAGCCCTTAACTTTAAGCACCTGAGTAGTCATGGTGTTCCTGACCCTTAGAAGGTATTTAGATATCTAACTCTCTATGTACCTTTTTGAGGTTCTGGGCCATTGACTTAAGTTATTAACTTAAAGTAAGTGTGTGTGTGCGTGTGTGTGTGTGTGTGTTGGGGGGTTTTTTTCTTCTCGAACAGGGCCAGGATGCTCAATAGCACTAGTATATGCTTCTCTTCCTCACTGACAGACTATAAACATGCAGAATGGTGCTAAAAAAAAACTCAGCTGCAGAGACTGCCTTAGAAGCATCTGAAACAAGTTTCTGTGGAAGTAAAACTCATGTGCAAGTAGTGATATTTTATGCTCTTAACTTCACTGTCAGGTATTCTAAAACTCACTGCTTGCTTCGGTACTTTTAAGTGACATTTTAAAAATATTTTTACCCAGCTCAAGGGGTATGATTCTATTGTGGTGTTTTGAGAATATGTAATTGTGTTATTGTAAATTATGGGCTCAGTGATGATTCACTGCCCAAGGCAGAGCACTAAAAATGCTGGAAATAAAACATAGTCCAAAGGAGGTGCAATTTTAGGAGAAGAAACAGAGGGTATGAGTGGGGAAAGTTGTTTCACTTGAGATCTACCCCATCCAATACTCTGCAACTGTGCTCCTGTGGGTAATGCAGTGGACAGGTCTGTAATACTTATCTGTCTTCTCCTTCAGGAGACTCTAGTGCACGATAGTTACTCAGCCTACTGGTCCCCCACCCTCTCCGTTCTACAGCCTCAGATGAGTTACAAAAATTCACAGAGCCCAGTCTCAGTAGCCTTCAAGGGCTATGTATTTGTATCTTAATGATGAGCAGACTGGTTTCAAAGTGAACCCTTTTATGAACAAGAAATATGTACTGAAATGTGGCGACAAACTTCTCACTACTCTATGTGGCTGCAGCTGGCCCCGACCCTGTCCTGCGTGTCTTGGTTTCTGCCCTAGAAAACCAAAGCCTGCATCTAAAGTGTTCAGGAATTGTTCTCTCTATACTTTCTGGAGGACTTACACAGTAGCACAGGTGGGTGGCACAAAACACACACTTCAGGTTGACAGTGAAACAAAAGTATCCAAAACGTTCTGCATGGGCATAATACATCAAACAATCTGCAGTTATAAAAACCTTGAATATTATGAATGATTAAATGAAATCTAGGATATTCCAGGTGGTGTGGAATGCAGTCTGGGCCACCCAGATATCTTATGAAAGATTAAGACTGTCAGGACTGCCCAGAGGAGGGGGGCAAGTGGGGGAATTTGCCCTGGGCCCTGCAGGGGCCCCCATGAGAATATAGTATTATATACTATTGCAACTTTTTCTTATGGAAGGGGACCCCTGAAATTGCTTTACCCCAGGCCCCCTGAATCCTCTGGGTGGCCTGAAAGACTGTCCCATTAATAATGAAACATACGAACATTCCCAGTAAAGGACATGCACTGTGAGAAGCAATGAGCAGCATTGCAGGCATCTAGAGAGTAAGGGAATAGATGAAGAACCACCACAGTGGAAGAGCAAACAACATAAAATAATACAAAGAGAAATAAAGGGGGGACGCTCACAGAAAGAAAAGACTGAAAATAGAAATGACAGAAAAGGACACGAGAGAAAGAAAATGGATAGAAAAGCAGACAATGTGGTAACCACCTGAGCATAGGTGAGAGGATGCAGGAGGAGATGAGGGAAGTGTCAATCTGTCACATAGGGAACTTGAACCAGAAAAGGGTTAGGAACCAGTGCCTTAAGCAATCATGGTACTTGCATATATAATCCTTCATGATCCTGATCTGTATTTATAGCAAAGTTGTTTGTTTGTTTGTTTTGGCTTAATTCATTCTTCAGCCTCAGTAGTTTGTTTTCCGCAGAGCAAGACTGGGATTCTAGCGCTCATAAAAGTGAGGAACCAACATTATAAGTCATGTTTATTATGGTAGTGTCTAACAGCTAGCCAAGAATGTTCCCCCCTTTATGCTAGGCATTGTACAGACAGCTTATAATCAAAATAGATGAGACAGTACATGCAAGCAGTGTGAACAGTGTTACAGCCGTGAAGTTCTTGGGGGGGGGTTAGATGGAGAATTAAGCTAAATGGATAGAAGAGGGGACATAAGGAGAATGTGGAAGATGGGGCAGGGGAGAATAGGAGTGAAGCAGAGTGAAGCAGAGGACTGAGGGAGTGTCATAAATAGATAGCTAAGGGTTAATGGTTCTTTTACCTGTAAAGGGTTAACAAAGGGAACCAAACACCTGACCAGAGGACCAATCAGGAAACTGGATTTTTCAAAGTCAGGGA
>NC_133773.1:34621162-34629349 GCF_003597395.2 Chelonoidis abingdonii
GTTTCCTGATTGGTCCTCTGGTCAGGTGTTTGGTTCCCTTTGTTAACCCTTTACAGGTAAAAGAACCATTAACCCTTAGCTATCTATTTATGACAGGGAGATAGAGGGTTGGATCAAACAGCAATCAGCACAGAGCAGAAAAAGTCCAGACCAAACTGTACAAAGTTGTCAATGGCCAGAGATGGCTGCTTCTGCTCCTACCAACTCCCTGGCTGGCTCCTCTCTGCAGTTCCCCCATCCACCTCCCAAGATCACGTGAAGTGGGAACAGGAGGCACAGCTCTATCAGTCCTATTGCACCCCAGAGTGTGGGAGTCTCCTCTGCACTGTTCTGAGTCCAAGGGGTTGCAGAGGGAGGGGTGACCCCAGCTGGGCCACATATAACCTGCTTCTTCCCCCAACCCATTGCAGCAGTCCCTACTTCACATGCCCAAGGCATTGCAGTCAAGCACTGTATGATGGAATGCTAAAACTGTGTTACAATATTCAAGCACTAGGTAGCACCATGTGTAACATACTATATGTGAGCTGGTAACAGTGTAACCTGACAGTGCATCTAAGATCTTAAAAGAAAACACATCCTTTGTATCTCTCTCCAAAATGGAAGCTCTGTAACCAGCTCAAATCTGTAATAGAAACCTGACCTGCTAGTAGCAGCCTTGCAACCTACCCTGTATGAGGAGTATATGACATATTGTGTAAACATCCTCACACAGCTGTGCTACTGCCACCATAGGAGCAGTTCTGTACCTAGGGGTCTCCTGAGAAGCAATGGACAAACAGATCCTATTATGGATAGAGAGGGGCCTAAACCAGACCCCTGACTCCAAACATACTTATGCCTTGGGCTGCAGGAGAGGTGTGATCAAAATAAAGATCCAATTCCAAACCCAGCTCTAAAGTTTTGCAGTACAGGCCTATGTCTAATTGTGGGGGACGTTTGCAACAAACAAATGTAAATTAGGATGAAACCCCCAAATACATCTTAATTTTTTAACCTGAAGTACATCAGGATATGAGTGCAGAGACTTCTTTTTCCCCTAGAGATAAAAGGCCCACTTGACCATCAACCTCCAGCTATTGTTATGGAATGGAGGGAATCTCTTGCTGCCTTCAAAATACGCTTTTCAAAAAGGACAGCATTGTACCTCTTGTCATTTTGAGCTGCTTCTCTGATGTGACGAGGTGTGGGACTCAACCTTCGGCCAGGTAAACCTGGGCTCTTTCATTTTGGATTAAGGGATTAGATGCAGTGGGGTTTACAGCCTTTATTCATTCTTATTGCACCATCACTTACTACATTAAAGTTACATTACAGAAAACATGTTTAATTCCCACCTCCACTCGGGGAAGTGCTGAAATTTAGCGGGTACATTCAGCCTGAAAGTCAGTGTGATTTGAAATAAGAAGAGACTCAACTATCATTTTAGTCTCCTAGAAAGACTTAATACCAAACAGCAAGGTAGAAGCAACCATAGAAAACACTCTCTTCCCAACCTATGAAGACATGGAAAAAAGTGTGGGGGAATTACACAAAAGGAAGAAAATGAAAAGTGATTCTATATTGCTAGTAGAATGAAAACAAGACATTATAAATACTAAAGGACTTTACTGTGTTAAGTGATTTGAACACATCAGTATTTAAATAGCACAAGTCTAGACACATTAGACAAATCAAAATGATCCTGAACTTTGGAATCCAGTTCAGAATTTGGATTTAGAACTAATCCACAATTTCCTGTAATAGACTGAACTAAAAGCCTAGGTTCAATTACCTCCTGAACTTTGGAGTTTGAAGCGGTAGATCTGGATTCAAATTTTGCAACACTGGCCCATCTCCTCTAACAATAATAATAATAATTAATAGCAAACCACTGCTTCACAGTGAGGACAAACTTGGTCTGTCCTACTGTCAGAATGAAGTAATAAAATGAGACATTTCTTTAGTTTATGCTGAGCTGACAATTTTTAAGTGGCAGAAGTATTAAACAACTTCATATTAGCCATTCAGCATTCTCTGAGTTACAATAGATTCAATGCAATTACTTTTAATTTACACTTATGTAAACAGAGAAGAATTTGACTCCTATCTTTGGGGAGGAGTGGAATACTTTTTTTTTAAATTGTCAAGAGTTCTCTTTTTATAATAAACAAAATATTCATATAAACAGGCTATACTGGCCTTTTAAATGTGGCAAAAGAAGCTATAGATTGAGCACAATCCCATTCTAGGATTTTCCAACCTTTCAGTTGAGAAAGGGAACATGTGGTCAAGGAGAAGAAATGGACTTGGGAGGAGAGTTGGAAGTTTGGGAATTAAGCCAGGAAGATTGCCAGTGTTCAATTCCCAGAACTGTAATCCCTAGGTGATAGGACAGGAATTCCCCTAAGCCCTGAAGAACTGATGTGGTTTGGAGTTTAAAAGACAACCAGGAACTGTTGGCATGTATGCTGGCAGAAGGGAGTATACAAACCCTGCTGTCTCCCAACCGGGGAGAGATGGAGATCTAGAAAGAAGGGACAGAACCCATTCTTGGCTTATTTTAGTGTCCTCACTTTCATATATGGTTTTTTTTTGTTTGTTTGTTTTGGTTTTTTTTGGAAAAGACTGTGAAAGAGACTCTTCCGGGGAAAAGCCATATTACCCCAGAAAAACTGGGGAGGGGAAAATCCCTGACAGGTAAGGTTTATGTTTATGTGTGGTTTGAATTGACTGCATGGCGTTTTGTGACTGCAGCACCAAAAGTTGTAATTTGAATGGTCTCCATGAGTGGTGGCCTGCTTGTTTTGTCCTGCCAGACAGCAAATCAAGAATTCTTCCTTACTGTGCATGCTGTAAGAAAGAAAGTGTGT
The DNA here is from genome assembly GCF_003597395.2 of Chelonoidis abingdonii. Taxonomy (NCBI): domain Eukaryota; kingdom Metazoa; phylum Chordata; order Testudines; family Testudinidae; genus Chelonoidis; species Chelonoidis abingdonii. The sequence goes on from NC_133773.1 coordinate 34,624,015, forward strand.
AGGAAAGGATGTTTATACTGAAATACCTGCTTGGAGAATGTTGGCAAAGGGAGCAAGCCACTGCATAATGAGTCACCTGCTTTTCTATACTAATAGGAAGTAAATGGAAAAGAGTTTTTTGCTTGCAAGTAGTAATATCAGTCAGGATATTAGATGTGAAAATGGCACCCCCATTTCCATCTGTCTAGATCTGAGACAGATATGGCAACCATACTCTGAGAGAGAGGAAAAAATCAAGTGGGTGGATTGGTTAAATACAGAATCTAGCACTGGGAGCTTTGTGGCATTCAGTAATCACTCTGGGCCCCAGGTGCTTGAAAGAGATCCTATCCTCTTTATACAGCACTGCAGTTCCCAACTATCTTTAACACAACAGAATGTGAGCTGCTGCAGCTTTCCTCCCCCAGACTTCCTGTCTAGAGAGCTAAACCATTTAAAGGTACAGTTCCCAACACCACAAGCTGTGGAGCTGCTCACAGAAGTTAAAGTAATATAGCAAAATCAGTTGTTTACATTATTCTTCTAATTCCCAAAGCATTGGCTATCAACGGTTTCCCATTTCTCCAAACTTTGCATTTATTGTTTCAGGTTTCTGTTCAGTTTTCACTTCTCTATATTTGATGCATATATTGCAAATTACACATAATAGTATCTATGCGTTGAAATCTTCAGTTAAGGCCACTCCCACTAGGCAACTCCTTATTGTGTGCAGCCATGCTAAAGTATCCCAAGTTTCCCAAGAACATTTTGTTTGTCTTGTAGTTAAAGATCAGCCGTACTCTGGGCAGACAGTTTTTGCTGGCTTCTTGAGTGGTTGCTTTGACAAGTTTTATTGTAGCATAAAAGCACAAAAGGTAATGCTTATAAAAAGTCCTGTTTAGAGAATAAATCACTACTTCATAAATTTAAGAATAGCAGCAGTGACACAAAACCAAATCATTATCTGTACAGAACCAAACCTGAAGGGAAACCTAGAATGTTGTCCAGACACTAGCAAACATTGCAGTTGTATTTCTGGAGATAACATTAACTCAAATTATTCCTAAGGTCAAGGGACCCAACTATATTGATATCAATAACAGTTTGTTCAGGATATAGGTTACAGAAAGATCAGGGCATCCAGTGCTTTAAAAGCAGCTGCTTTTAATGTTACTACCTTTGATTCATGTGCAATGCCTGCTTTAAAGTGTAAGTGATTGAACATATTCGATGGTATCACAGATAAAGTACTTGGTATTAGTTCCGAGCAATTAGAACTCTCAGAGCTTAGTTCTTTTTGTATTAAATAAGAATTTGGCCTTAGTAAGGACTGCTGGATCAAGCCCTATGCAGCATGTGGGCATGGGTCACTTGCCAGGATTATCTGGGTATATTTCATTTAATGATTTCCCTGCCATTGTGGGGGCTTTGAGTACTGGTACACTTCAGACCTCCTGTTCCCTGCCTGTGACACATAATTGTATTCTCCTCTAGACTGTAATACTTTGGTATTTTGGTTACTGGGATTAGTGTGCAGGTGCTGGATGATGTTGGTATTTGTGATATACAGGAGGTCAGACTAGATGATTGAGTGGTCCTTTCTGGCCTTCAACTCTGAGTCTGTTCCCAAGTTTATCGTCTACCCCTTCTCCCTCTACAAGATACCAGTGGTCTGGGGCTACTGCCATATATCACTGATGTCACATATGGCATGAATGCTTAACAGCTGAGAATCTTCCCCCATTCATGCACCAAGGAATTATTACTTTGATACATTTTTATTCTAAATAGAGGCCAAAATAATTAGAACGATAAACAAGCATTCACATAATAATCTATCAGCCACAGTGCTTCATGACTTGCAGCAGAAAAGTATCCCTTACTTGATGCCAGGGAAACTGGCAAGCTCAATACAACATCTGTTTTTGACAGCAAGGGCTGGAATGCTATTGGAAAGTAAATCAGACTTATAGCATAAATTAATCTGTTAGGCTTTTCTTCTACGAAAAGTTAAATACCCACCTAAATTTCATTGATCAGCAAAATACTGCTTTTGATTGGCCCACCTGCCCTGACCAATATCTGAGAGTCAAAGGGGAAATTTTTTTCTTTTTTAAAAGCTGATTACATGGCAAATCCAAAAAAAAGCACATTTGCAGACTACCACAAAAGAATGATGGGATCTGTGGTGCTTCTGCCTAAAATCAGGAAACATGATGGGTTTCCTTCAAGGAGATCCATCTACAGCAAATAGCAGTAATGTCTGAATTTGTTTACTTTTACTAAGTCTATGTTTATGTCACAGGTCACGGAAGGGAAGCCATGACTTCCAGTGACCTCAGTGATATTTTCTGCTTCAGCCCCTGGGTCTGCATGACCGGATCTGGCAGCCAGTGGGGGCCCGGCAGGGTTCCAGTGACAGGCGACAGCCTCTTCAGGGTCCCTCCTCAGGGTTCCAGCCACTGGGGACAGCCTTCCGGGGAAGAGGGGAGAACCCTGCAGCTCCCAGCCACCAGGGTGGCAGGGGAAACCATGGAACCACAGGAGCAAAAGTCAGACAGGTCATGGCTTCTGTGAATCTTTGTTTATTGCCCATGACCTGTCCATGGCTTTTACTAAAAATAATGATGACAAAATCTTACACAAATGTTATAGTTAAGCCTATCTGTACAGTTGTGTATCTTGGCCCGCTCATGGAATTTGAGACTATTTTGACTGGTGCAAAAATAAATCTTCCTACCAAGTGACATACGAGCACAGTATAACGAATTTGCACTGCAGAGGAGAGGTACCGTTACCATATAAATCACTCACAGGGAAAGCTGGGCCAAGAACCCTTCACTTTCAGCTCCAAAAGCATAAACCTCTAAGAAGTATGATAAAGGAGAGCTCTTAGCTGGTGAAGGAGTAGGTCTCTCATTCTTCTGTGGCATAGCGGCTAGAAAGCAACATTTCTCATTCACAAAAGCCAGTTCATTAGAACAGAACTAGTTTTTCATATTGTCCCATAGGTATTGAAAGCCACAATATTACCAGAGCAGCATAAATAGCTGCCGTTTTTGGATACACATTGCCTAAGGCACAAGTCCCTGCAGCCCCTTCAAAGCTGTGTTTTTTCACTTTTTTTCCTGTGGCATATTTGAATGCTATATGTGCCCAAACACACTGTAAGCTTAAAAGTTCAGCTAAGCAAGTAACTCATAAGAAATCATTTCTTTATAATTTCACCTCTTGCTGTTGATGAGATGTCCACAAGATAATGGTTTCTTCAGAACAATGCATTGTGTTGTGATTTGCAATTCAATGTCATAGCTTTGTCTAGTTGTGATTGATGAAATAAGTCTGACATGTTTCTGTTCCCATATTGGATTAATGTAGGTCATCAGATTTCTGATGTGAAAGCTTGCAGAAAACTATTTTAAAATTCAAATGTGCAAGATTAAAGTTCACTTCCATGAGTAGTCATGTTTGCAAAAGTTAACAAATATGTCCACGGAAAAGAGAGATTAAGTCTGAAATAAACTCATTCAAAATTCGAATGAATATTCATGGAAAATCTTTCCATTTTTTGCCCATTTTTTAAACTACGTTTGGGCACTTACAGCCAATAAGAAGTGAATCCAAGGGAGTGATCAGATTTGCATCTCCAGTGAAACCCGTATTTCATCATCAATTTGTTGATTTTTGGGTACGATCCGCAAAGGGACTTAACCAGTGCAATGCAGAGCATTATGGCATCTAATTTTAGGCACCTAGAAAACCACAGAAACAACACTACAACACCCAAAGTTGAGTTAGGTGCTTAGGCTCCCTATACAATGAATGGGGAGAGAGATGCCTAAGAATGCAATTGAGTCACAAAAGCCAACACACATGTGAGATGCCAACCAGAGGGATAGTATGCTAAGCTCTGTCCCTCTCTCAGAGATAAGAACCTAAGTTCAAGCTGTGAGGAGGCACCTAGCACTGCTTAGCAATTCAAAAATAGAAACCAGCTGCCTGGAGTCAGGTAGCTTTAGGTGCCTACACCACTTCTTAAGGGAATGAGTTAGACACCTGCCTTGCTCCATACAAAATGGCCTGTGGCAGTAACTTCCTTATAACTTTTAGCTTACTGGCTAGAGCACTCACTTGAGATGTGGGAGACCCAGGTTCAATTCCCTTCTCTCTGCCTGAGGGGAAGAAAGGATTTGCACTAATAGATCTGAAAATCTGTGGAGCTGAAAGCTTCAGGGAACGAAGGGGAAACTGGGCTATGTTTCCTCTCATCCCTTGCCATCACTTGTTATCCCCAATTGTTTAAGCACAAGCAACATAAAGGTGGCCTTTGCATGATGGTTATTACTGGGCAGGAAATGTTCCTCAGATCTTCCTTCAGTATATTTCACTGTCTCACCAGTATAAATGTTATCAATAAATTTACCATTATAAAGTTAAAAGAACAGAGCAGCACATCCCTGCTAATGGATGCGGGGGGGAGGGGAGGCCTGGGATGGACCACACTGATGATGCCACACTCAGGGCAGGCTGTAAGAAATAGAACAGACCATCCCCAAAAACTGGTGGTTTGTTTTATAACTAGATTCACCAAGCCAGTAACAAAAGATCTTCTGTAGTATCACACTGGTTAACCAGAAGCCAAACACAGTCCCCTTTAGGCAGTCCAGCCATTGGCTGCCATCTAGACAACCAAGTTTAAAAGAGTGAGAGGTCATTGAAAACCATTTCACCTTATGTGAGTTTCTTTCTAATCCCAGAGGATCAGACACACATCCCTAGGTCAATGTAAATCTCAGATCTTACCCAAATCTCACAGTCAGCCAATCTTTAGTAAACAAGCTAAAGATTTAATAATAAAAGAAAAAAGTTATGGTTAATAGATCATATACATACAAATGATTACAAAGTCCTTATATCAGGTTTGTAGCAGTGGTGGAACAGACTGCTGGCTTATAAAGTCTCTCTGGTAACTTCTAGAAGATTGAAAGGTTCTCAGTCCATAGATCAAGTCATAAATCCACAGTCCAGAGAATTAGAGAAGGAAAGAGGCAAAATGGAGCTATCTCAGGGGGGTTTATATCCTCTGCTATGTTACTATCCCAAACAAAGCCCCTGTTTGTGGAAAGTTACTGGCCCAAGATGGAGTCCAGTGTCACATGAGCATATCTCATGTCCTTACTTTTTGCTGAATCATAGGGGGTGGACATTGGCTTCTTGCAGTCTGAGGCATCCTCAGAAAAACCTGATGGGATGAGCAGCAGAGAATCCTGTGGCACCTTATAGACTAACAGATGTTTTGGAGCGTGAGCTTTCGTGGGTGAATACCCACTTCGTCAGACGCAGGTAGTGAAAATTT
>NC_133773.1:34629374-34642198 GCF_003597395.2 Chelonoidis abingdonii
ATTCTTATTGCACATCACTTACTACATTAAAGTTACATTACAGAAAAACATGTTTTAATATTCCCACCTCCACTCGGAAGTGCTGAAATTTGAGCGGTAAACAATTCAGCTGAAAAGTTCAGTGTGATTTTGAAATAAGAAGAGACTCAACCTATCAATTTTAGTCTCCTAGAAAGACTTCAATACCAAACCAGCAAGGTAGACAACCATAGAAAAACACTTGCGCCTCTTCCCCAACCTATGAGCACATGGAAAAAAGGTGGGGGAAATTTACAACAAGGAAGAAAATGAAAGTGATTCTAAAATTGCTAGTAAAAAAATGAAAACAAGACCATTATAAATACTAAAGGATTTACTGTGTTAATGATAGTTGAACCACATCAGTATTTAAATAGACAAGTCTAAGACACATTAGACAAACAAAATGGCATCCTGAACTTGGAATCCAGTTCCAGAATTTGGGAATTTAGAACTAATCCACAATTTCTCTGTAATAGACTGAACTGAAAAAGCTAGGTTCAAATTTACCTCCTGAACTTTGGAGTTTTGAAGCGGTAGATCTGGATTCAACATTTTGCAAAACAACTGGCCCAGTCTCCCTCTAACAACAAAAATAATAATTAATAGCAACACCACTGCTTTCACAGTGAGGAACAAACCTTGGTCCTGTCCTATCTGTCAGAATGACGTAAAAATGAGACATTTCTTTCAGTTATGCTGGAAGCTGACAATTTTACAGTGGCAGAAGTATTAAAACAACTCAATATTAGCCATTCAGCATTCTCTGATTCAAATAGATTCAATGCATTACTTTAATTTAACTTACATGTAAACAAGAAGAATTGACTCCTAACTTTGGGGAGGAGTGGAATACGTTTTTTTTAAATTGTCAAGAAGTTCTCTTTTTAATAATAAACAAAAATATTCATATAAACAGGCTATACTGGCCCCTTTAAATGTGGCGAAGAAGCATAGATTGAGCCACAATCCCATTCTAGGATTTTCCAACCTTTCAGTGAGAAAGGGAACATGTGGTACAGGAGAAGTAAATGGACCTTGGGAGAGAGTTGGAAGTTTGGAAATTAAGCGCAGGAAGATTGCCCAAGTGTTCAATCCCAGAACTGTAATCCCTAGGTGATAGGACAGAATACCCCTAAGCCCTGAAGAACTGATGTGGTTTGAAGTTTAAAAGACAAACCAGGAACTGTTTGCACTGTAAGCTGGCAGAAAGGGAGTATACAAAACCCTGCGTCCTCCCCAACCGGGGAAGATGGAGATCTAAAAGAAGGGAACAAGAACCCAATGTCTTGGCTTATTTAGTGTCCTCACTTTCATATATGGTTTTTTTTTTGTATGTTTGTTTGGTTTTTTGGAAAAGAGACTGTAAACGAGACCTCTCCGGGAAAAGCCATAATTACTCCCAGAAAAACTGGGGAGGGAATCCCTGACAGGTAAGGTTATGTTTATGTGTGGTTTGAATTGACTGCATGCGTTTTGGACTGCAGCACCAAAAAGTTGTAATTTGAATGGTCATGAGGGTGGGCCTGCTTGTTTTGTCCTGCAGACAGCAAATCAAGAATCGTTCCTTACTGTGCAGCTATAAGAAAAAAGTGTGTAGGAAAGGATGTTTATACTGAAATACCTGCCTGTGGAGAATGTTTGGCAAAGGAGCAAGCCACTGCAATAAATGTAGTCACCTGCTTTCTAAATACTAAATAGAGTAAATGGAAAAGAGTTTTTTGCTTGCAATAGTAATATCAGATCAGGATATTAGATGTGAAAAATGGCAACCCATTTCCACTGTCTAGATCTGAACAGATAATGGCAACCATACTCTGAGGAGAGGAACAATCACAGTGGGTGGATTGTTAAATACAGATCCTAGCACTGGGAGCTTTGTGGCATTCAAGTAATCACTCTGGGCCCCAGTGCTGAAAGAGAGTCCTACCTCATGTTTAACAGCACTGCAGTTCCAACTATCTTTAACCAACAACAGAATGTGAGCGCTGCTGCAGTTCCTCCCCCAGACTTCCTGTCTAGAGAGCTAGAACCATTTAAAGGTACAAGTTCCCACACACCACAAGCTGTGGAGGCTGCTCACAGAAGTTCAGTAATATAGCAAAATCAGTTGTTTACATTATTCTTCTAATTCGCCATAAGCATTGGGCTAATCAACGGTTTCCATTTCTCACAAACCGTTTGCATTTATTGTTTTCAGTTTCTGTTCATTTTCAACTTCTCTAATATTCTGGATGGCCATATATTGCAAATTACACATAATGTATCTATGCGTTGAAATCTATCATCAGTAGGCCACTCCCACTAGGCCCAAACTGCCTTATTGTGTGCAGCCAATGCTAAATATCCAAGTTTTCCCAACGACATTTTGTTTTCTTGTGTTAAAGATCAGCCGTACTCTGGCAGACAGTTTTGCTGCTTCTTGAGTGGTTGCTTTTGACCATTTTATTGTAGCATAAAAGCTACAAAAAGGTAATGCTTATAAAAAGTCCTGTTTAGAAATAGAATCACTCCTTCATAATTTAAGAATAGCAGCATGACCACAAAACCAAATCATATCTGTACAAACACAAACTGAAGGAAACCTAGAACGTTGTCCAGACATCTAGCAAAACATGCAGTTGTATTTCCTGGAGATAACATTAACTCAAATATTCCTAAGGCACAGGGACCCACTATTGATATCACATAACATTTGTTCAGGATAATCAGGTTCCAGAAGATCAGGGCAATCCCAGTGCTTTAAAAGCAGCTGCTTTTAATGTTACTTCTTGATTCCATGTGCAATGCCTGCTTTCAAGTGTAATGTGATTGAAAACACATAATCGATGGTATCTACAGAAAAGTACTTGGTATTAGTTCCGAGCAATAAACTCTCAGAGCTTCGTTCTTTTGTATTAAATAATGAATTTGGCCTTAGTAAGGACTGCTGGATCAAGCCCCTAAATGCAGCATGTGGCATGGGTCCACTTCCAGGATTACTGGTATATTCTCATTAATGATTTCCATCTGACATTGTGGGGGCTTTGAGTACTGGTCACAACTTCAGACCCCTGTTCCCTGCCTGTGACACATAATTGTTCTCCTCTAAGACTGTAATACTTGTATTTTGGTCTGGGAATTAGTGTGCAGGTGCTGATGATGTTTGTAGTTTGTGATATACAGGACGGTCAAACTAGATGAATTCGAGTGGTCCTTTCTGGCCTTTTCAACCTGAAGTCTGTCCCAAGTTTAATCGTCTACCCCTTCTCCCTTACTAAGATACCCAGTGGTCCGGGGCACTGCCACATATATCACTGAATGTCACAATATGGCATGATGCTTAACAGCTGAGAATCTTCCCCCGATTCATGCCACCAAGGAATTATTACTTTGATACATTTTATCTTCTAAATAGACGGCCAAAATAATTTAGAACATAAACAAGCATTCACATAATACATCTATCAGCCACAGTGCTTCAGACTTGCAGCAGAAAAGTATCCCTTACTTGATGCCAGGGAAACTGGCAAGCTCATCAACATCTGTTTGACAAGCAAGGGCTGGAATGCTATTGGAAAGTAATACAGACTTATAGCATAATATTAATCTGTTTAGCTTTTCTCTACTAGAAAAGTAATACCCACCCTACAAATTTCATATGATCAGCAAAATATGCTTTTATTGGCCCGACCCTGCCCTGACCAATAGCTGAGATCAAATGGGGAAACTTTTTTTCTTTTTAAACCGCTGATTACAATGGCAAAATCCAAAAAAAAAGCACAATTTGCAGACTAACCACAAAAAGAATGATGGTCTTGTGGGGTTGGGGGGCTTTCTGCTAATCAGGAAACATGATGGGTTTCTTCAAGGAGATCATCTACAGCAAATAGCAGTAATGTCTGAATTTGTTTACTCTTTACTAAGTCTTATGTTTAGTCACATGTCACGGAAGGAGAAGTCGCAATGAACTTTCCAGTGACCCTAGGATATTTCTGCTTCACCCCCTGGGTCGCCATGACCGATCTGGCAGCCAGTGGGGCCCGGCAGGGTTCACGTGACAGGCGACAGCCTCTTCAGGGTCCCTCCTCAGGGTTCCAGCCACTGGGAGATGCCTTCCGGGGAAGAGGGGGAGAACCCTGCAGCTCCCAGCCACCAGGGTGGCAGGGGAAACCATGGAACCAACAGGAGCAAAAGTCAGACAGGTCATGGCTTCTGTGAATCTTTTGTTTATTGCCCATGACCTGTCCATAGGCTTTTACTAAAAATAATGTGACGAAAATCTTACACAGAATTGTTTAGTTAAGCCTATCTGTACAGTTGTGTATCTTGCCCCGCTCATGAAGGAATTTGAGACTATTTTGACCTGGTGCAAAAATAAATCTTCCTACAAAGTGACATACGAGCACAGTAATAAACGAATTTGCACTGCCAGAGGAGAGGTACCGGTACCATATAAATCACTCACAGGAAAGCTGGCCAAGAACCCTTCACTTTCAGCTCCAAAAGCATAAACCTCTAAGAAGTATGATAAAGGAGAGCTCTAGCTGGTGAGGAGTAGGTCTCTCTATTCTTCTGTGCATAGCGGCTAGAAAAGCAACATTTCTCATTCCACAAAGCCAGTTCTATTAGAACAGAACTAGTTTTTCATATTGTCCAATAGGTATTGAAAGCCCACAATATACCAAGAAGCAATAAATAGCTGCCGTTTTTGATACCACATTGCCTAAGGCAACAAGCCCCTGCAGCCCCTTCAAAGCTGTGTTTTTCACTTTTTTCCTGTGGCAATATTTGAATGCTATATGTGCCCAAACACACTGTAAGCTTAAAAGTTCAGCTAAGCAAGTAACCCATAGAAATCATTTCTTTATATTTCAACCTCTTGCTGTTGATGAGATGTCCACAAGATAATGGTTTCTTCCAGAACAATCCATTGTGTTGTGATTTGCAATTCAATGTCATACTTGTCTAGTTGTGATTGATGAAAAATAAGTCTGACATGTTCTGTTCCCATATTGGATTAATTGTAGGTCATCAGATTTCGATGTGAAAGCTTGCAGAAAACTATTTTAAAATTCAAATGTGCAAGATTAAAGTTCACTTCATGAGTAAGTCATGTTTGCAAAAGTAAACAAATTGTCACCGGAAAAGAGAGATTAAGTCTGAAATACAACTCATTCAAAATTCGAATAATATCATGGAAACTTTCCATTTTTTGCCAATTTTTAAAAACTGTTGGGCACTTACAGCCAATAAGAAGTGAATCCAAGGTGAGTGATCAATTTGCATCTCGCAGTGAAACCCGTATTCATCAATCAATTTGTTGATTTTGGGTACGATCCGCAAAGGGACTTAACCAGTGCAATGCAGAGCATTATGGCATCTAATTTTAGCCACCTAGAAAACCACAGCAAAACAACACTACAACACCCAAAGTTGAGTTAGGTGCTTAGGCTCCCTATACAATGAATGGGAGAGAAGATGCCTAAGAATGCAATTGAGTCACAAATGAGCCAACACACATGGTGAGATGCCAAACCAGAGGGATAGTATGCTAAGCTCTGTCCCTCTCTCAGAGTATAAGAACCTAAGTTCAAGCTGTGAGGAGGCACCTAGCACTGCTTAGCAATTCAAAAATAGAAACCAGCTTGCCTGAGTCAGTAGCTTTAGGTGCCTACAAACCACTTCTTAAGGGAATAGTTGACACCTGCCTTGCTCCATACAAATGGCCTGTGGCAGTAACTTCCTTATAACTTTAGCTTACTGGCTAGAGCACTCACTTGAGATGTGGGAGACCCAGGTTCAATTCCCTTCTCTCCTGCTGAGGAAAGAAAGGATTTGCACTAATAATCGAAAATCTGTGAGCTGAAACAGCTTCAGGAACGAAGGGGAAAACTGTGCTATGTTCCTCTCCATCCCTATGCCTCACTTGTTATCCCAATTGTTTAAGCACAAGCAACATAAAGGTGCCTTTGCATGATGGTATTACTGGGCAGGAAATTGTTCCTCAGATCTTCCTTCAGCTATATCACTGTCTCACCAGATAATTTATCAATAAATTTAACCATTAATAAAGTTAAAAGACAGAGCAGCACATCCCTGCTAATGGATGCGGGGGGGAGGGAGGCTGGGATGGACCACACTGATGATGCCACACCAGGGCAGGCTGTAAGAAATAGAACAGACCAACCCCAAAAACTGGTGGTTGTGTTTTAAACTAGATTCACCAAGCCAGTAACAAAAATCTTCTGTAGTATCACACTGGTTAACCAGAAGCCCAAAACACAGTCCCTTTAGAGCAGTCCAGCCATTGGCTGCCATCTAGACAACCAAGTTTAAAAGAGTGAGAGGTCATTGAAAACCATTTCACCTTATGAGTTTCTTTTCATCCCCCAAGAGATCAGACACACAATCCCTAGGTCAAATGTAAATCTCAGATCTTACCAAATCTCACAGTCAGCCAATCTTTGTAAACAAGCTAAAGATTAAAATAAAGAAAAAAAGTTATGGTTAAGATCATATACATACATAATGATTACAATCCCTTATATCAGGTTTGGTAGCAGTGGTGGAACAACTGCTGCCTTATAAAAAGTCTCTCTGTAACTTCTAGAAGATTGAAAAGGTTCTCAGTCCATAGATCAAAGTCAATAAATCCACAGTCCAAGAATTTAGAGAAGGAAAGAGGCCAAATGGAGCTATCTCAGGGGGTTTATATCTCTGCTATGTTACTATCCAAAACAAAGCCCCTGTTTGTGAAAGTTACTGGCCAAGAATGGAGTCCAGTGTCACATGAGCATACTCATTCCCTTATACTTTTGCTAGATCATAGGGGTGGACATTGCTCTTTCTTGCAGTCTGAGGCATCCTCAGAAAAACCTGAATGGGATAGCAGCAGAGAATCTGTGGCACCTTATACGACTAACAGATGTTGGAGCGTGAGCTTTCGTGGGTGATACCCATTCGTCAGACGCAGGTAGTTGAAAATTCCAGGGTAAGGTAATATACTGCTACAAGCAAGCTAGAGAATAACGAGGTTAGTTTCAATCAGGGAGGATGGGCCCTGTTCTATCCAGTAGAGGTGAAAACCAAGGGAGGAGAAACTGGTTCGGTAACTGGCAAAGCCATTCACATCTTGGTTTAGTCCAAGCTGAATGGTGTCAAATTTGCAGATGAACTGAAGCTCAGCAGTTTCTCCTTTGAGTCTGGTCCTGAAGTTTTTTTGCTGCAGGATGGCCACTTAAGGTCTGCTATAAGTGTGGCCAGGGAGGTTGAATGCTCTCCTACAGGTTTTTGTATATGGCCATTCCTGATAATCTGATTTGTGTGTCCATTTATCCTTTTCCGTAGTGACTGTCCAGTTTGGCCGATTGACAATACAGAGGGCATTGCTGGAGCATATTGATGCAATATTACATTGGTGAGACGTGCAGGTGAATGAAAACGAGTGATGGTAGGGCTGATCTGTTAGGTCCCTATGAGTGTGTCGCTGGTGTGATATGTTGGGCAGAGTTGGCAATCTGAGGTTGTTGGCATAGATTGGTCCCTGGACCCAGAAAAAATTCCAACCATGATTCAACAATTCCACCCCACCATCAACCTCACCGGACCAATCTAACATGGGAGCCACTTCTAGAACACCTACGGTGCCAGAAAAGTGATGGTCTACTTAACACACCTAATATCCGAAAACCTACCGACCGCTATGCCTAACCTTCATGCTCCATGTTCCCATCCCAGGCACATCACACACCATTGTCATACAGCCAAAGCACTGAGAATGTACAACCGCATCTGCTCTACCCCATAACAGAGACCAACACCTACAAAGATCATCCACCAAGCAATTCCCCTCAAAACTATACAATACCCAGCACGATGGAAATCTTAGGAAACAGATCCAACAGAGCCCAGAACATGACCCAGAAGCCTCTACTGCAAGACCAGCCACAAGAAAGAGAACCAACAGGACTCCACTAGCCATCACAATACAGGACCCCAGCCTAACCTAAGCTCCAAACGCATCAATCAGGATCACAACCATCCTGGACAATGATCCCACATTTCACAGGGCTTTGGGTGGCAGGCCAGTCCTTGCCCACACAGACAACCGGCACTCATGACAACGCTATTCTCACCAGAAAGCTGCAACACCGATACCAATAGTAAACTCTCCTCAGGTACCAATCCACTGCAACCAAACACTGCGATGCCAACTCTGCCCACATATCTATCAACCAGCCGAACAATCCACACAGGACCTAACACAGTAGCCATACCATCACTTGTCAGTAATCACCTGCACGTTCACACAATGTAAATACGCCATCATATGCACAATGTCCCTCCTGCTAATGTACAACGCAAACATGGACAGTCACTACGGAAAAGGAATATAATGGACACAAATCAGATATCAGGAATGGCAAATATACAAAAAACCTGTAGGAGAGCACTTCAACCTCCCTGGCCAACTAATAGCAGACCCTAAGGTCCATACCTGCAGCAAAAAAATTCTAGGACCAACTTTCAAAGAGAAACCTGACCTGAGCTCAGTATCATCTGCAAAATTTGACACTCAATCAGCTCTGGACTAAACACAGACGATGTAAATGGCTTGCCAGATTACAGAACCAGTATTGCTCCTACCTTGATGTTAATCAACACTTCCTACGAGTAAACAGGCTCACCCATACCTCCCTGAATTGAACTAAACACTCGTTATTCTCTAGCTTGCTTGCCTAGCATATATATACCTACCCCTGGAAATTTCAACTACCTGAAGTCTGACGAAGTGGGTATTCACCCACGAAAGCTCACGCTCCAAAACATCTGTTAGTCTATAAGGTGCCACAGGATTCTCTGCTGCTTTTACAGATCCAGACTAACACGGCTACCCCTCTGATACCTGATGGGATGAGTTTCTTTAATGGCCCATTGCGAAAGCTGTGTCCGATGGGTCATCAACACATAACTGTATAGCCCTGATGTAAATTCATCTGGTGGGTGTCGCCCAGAAATACAACACAGGTTTAAGACACAAGTACATAACCAATATTCATAACTTCAAATACAAAGATGATGCATGGATTTAACCAGGAGAATCATACTTGATAGATTGTAATTTTTCCATTGATACTTTACATGATACAGTTTGTACAAGATTTATAGTAATTGTATAACAGTGGTAAGATCAACTATATAAATGGTCACCTTTAATCATACAACATCACAGATGGTGCAGCAAATACATCTCCCTCATTGTGTACATTGAATACTGCAGAGTGATACCGTGTCTCCTGTGACACAGTCCTTCCTAGTGGTTTTCTGGGAGTGGTGTGGTTTTGCACTGCCTACACAAGGCTTTGGGCAAAGGGTACAATCTAGCAGCTAGTCTATTGATTTTCTCCATCAGAGTAAAACTGAATTCTTTAATTATAACAACCCACTACGATGAGCTTTCTGTCCTTAACAATCCCTCTACCTCTTACCAAACTGTAAATGAGTTGACTAATATTTATCCAAGGTGTACAGCCAGTCTGCTTAATTGACAAGAGAATCTTATCTACTCTTTCCAGGAATGTAATTGTATAATTGTCTGTTAATGAGGCTGAAGAATTTTATAATGTCAACTGTTCATGATACATCCAGTCAGCTAGTAAGTATACAGGAGTATGGCAATGTTAGAATATTTTTTTATACACTGGTAGGTAGATAAAGTGTCAGAGCTTGACATACATTTATTTAGTTTTATCTTTTCCTTTCAGAATGGCCAAGCTGAAAGGACCATGACTACTCTTAAGTGTTGCACACTTTTAAAATCTGGAATCGGATTTGTCCTTCCAGCCTGAGGATTACTGCTGAAAAGGAAACTCCTTTTCCTACTAGCAAGTGGATGGAGCTTCCATGTTATTCAAACACACAGTTAGCCAACATGCATATTCAGGTGCCTTTTTGTGAATAGCAAGATACATACACTCAACTCCTCTGCAAGTTTAGCAGCTAAATTGAGGCTGGCTGAAAAATTGGTCTTGAGACAGCACATAAAAAATAGAATTAGTCTGCTATAGATTCTATAACAAAACAAACATTCGCTGGTGTAACTATTGTCTTGTTACCATTGTTGCTAGGAACTTATCTAGTGCACATAGGTGCTGGAATGAAGGATGCTGGGGTGTGGCCATTCCCCCTGGCTTAAGGTAGTTTCCATTATATACAAGGTTTACAGTTTGGTTCAACAGCTCTCAGCACCCTCACTATACAAATTGTTCCAAACCCCCTGCCAGTACATTAAAGGAAAGCTGCACTGCCAGTAGTTTTAAGACAACAAATACCTTGAGGTGGGCTAATCGGGTCAGCGTTGTTTCCATTAACCACCTGTTTTAGGTTTCTGTGTTTCACCCAGTTCTTGTTTAACTTATTTCATGGTTATAAACACAGAAGAAATTATAGGCCATCTTAACAAAGAAGGTGAACTAGGTCTATTGATGGCAATCTTTGATCAACAGAAATGGTATGAAACTTAAAAACTATTATTAGATATTAGGTACCACCTGCTAGCAGGTAAGAAGGCAATAAGAATAACTTGCCATTAAGAAGTATTAGTCTGATATGTTACTGTGTTCTCCTGCACAGAAAGAGAGAGATTCATATACAAGACATTGCCCCCATACTTAAAGTTAATGGGAACAAGCCAGGCTATTTCTGAATTTATCTTAAATGGACCTACCAAAAGTGTAATGAAAGAGATAGAGAGTCCTGCTGTTTGTTTTAATTAGGACTGATTGTTGAACAGATAAATAAGGGAGGATGGAGCCGTTAAGCTGAGATACAGAAAATAGGTTGTCTGTGAATGGGGTGAAAAGAAACAGGTGGAGAGTAAATAGTTGTGAGGCTGAAAGATTGGCTGAGCTGCTCGAGCTGAGAGTTCAGTGAGCTGTTTTATAGTCTGTCTGTGCCTCTGAGCTGAATAGCAGGTAGATTATATCAGAAAGCTAATGCCTTCATTTCATTTTTCTGTGGCACATACCCATTACTTTATTAAACTTAGATTTGAATGTTTGACTAGTATAGCAAATGTATAAAGAGATTATTTTTGTCAGTACTAAATTACATTATTTAGTGAGACGTGGTTATCTTGGCCCACTCTACAATAACCATTTTGACACCACTAATTTATAGGCGCTAGCATTTCAGATCCAATAACACCTGACATTGTAAAGAAGAAAACAATTCAAAACTGCTAAAAGACATTCAATAGCAAATATTGTGTTGCTAATCCCAGCAGGGCATCATGTGACAGCTTTTTTTTTTTTAAACTTCAATACCTGACCTTCAGCTGCAACGTATTCATGATCTCAGACTACTAACAGGGCTAAAGATTTGCATTTCTTTTCTTTTCTTTGTTTTACTATTAGAACCACAACTCAATTTTAATAAAATAAGTTTGGGGGACCAAACAAGAGTCTCGAGTGAACTAAATTTCGCAGCATACAAAGCAGATTACATGATTGCAGACAATTTGGCTGGCAGATTCTTTTTCAGTAAACACCTAGAAGTGAGGTAGCAGAGACGGATTTAAAAAATATACTCATCCCCCATGCATCCAACGAAGTGGGTATTCACCCACGAAAGCTCATGCTCCAAAACGTCTGTTAGTCTATAAGGTGCCACATGATTCTTTGCTGCTTTTACAGATCCAGACTAACACAGCTACCCCTCTGATACTCATTCCCCCAAGATTACTCTTCATTAGTTTAAGGGAAAAGAAAACATTTGCCCCAATCCTGCATTTTATTAGGGTTTTGTGAGAAGATAACCCTATGGTGAACTTTACTCAAAAACTGCTGCTTTCTGCTTGGCAGAGTTTGTGGTGGTGTTTTTAAAGGACATTCCTTTCTACTCGGTGATTCCTCTGCTAAGCATACTCTCAATATCCTGCTAAGGAAATATTAACAAAACCTAGGTTCAAACCAAATCAGAATCATGGGAGCACTTCACAAAAATTGTTTCTGTACCAGCCTATGAGAGGATGATCATAGATCTTGAATACTCAGGGTTTATGCAGGTGGGGTGAATGTCTCCCTAACGATTAGATACTGACAAATTGTATTGAATATTTTTAGGGTCCGTTCCACCTTGCATTAAAATCAATGGAGCAAATAAGATAGAGGGTGGTTGGTTTTCCTTAAGTATTTAGTTTTTTTTCCTAGTAATTCAGTAGAGAGGATATTCAATTTCTGTAGTAATATTTTGTGATTAACGATTATCAGAGTGGACTGTATATTAATCACATCTTGTTTAGGAGGATTGTTAGGTCTTTATGTCTGAGACTTGAGTTCAAAAAAAGCAAGGAATAAATTGTTTAATTCTAATGTAATAATCTTATAATACTTAGCTCTTCTGTCTCCACAATCTCTTACCAGCATTAATTAATCCTCAAAGATAGTGAGACAATAATAATAATTTGCATTTATGTCAGACGTTGTACCCAAGGAACTCAAGCTGCTTTTAAAAACTACCCATAAATTTCCCCATTTTACATATGGTGAAACTGAGGATGTTCAAGGCCAACATTTTAAAACTGGAGGCTCCAATCCACAAAAAGGCTCAGCTGCCTAACTCTCCACTTTAGGTGCCTCTGAGATCCTTGAAACCCCTACTGGGCTGTCACCTAAGGCCATGGCTACACTTGCAAGTTGCAGCGCTGGTGAGGGGGTTACAGCGCTGCAACTTAGCAGGTGTCTACACTTAAAAGCTCAGCCAGCACTGCAACTCCCTGTTTGCAGCGCTGGCTGTACACCTGGGTCTGCTTCCGGTGTAGCGAG
>NC_133773.1:34643320-34694471 GCF_003597395.2 Chelonoidis abingdonii
GTCGTTGGAACATGAAGCGGAATGACCTGCACCCTTCCGTCCCCTTCCCACAACCCACAGCGCCAAAATGGGACCAGGTGCTCTGTGGGATAGCTGCCCACAATGCACCACTCACAACAGCGCTGCAACTGGTGCAAGTGTGGACACACTGCAGCGCTGGTCGCTGTCAGTGTGGACACATTGCTGCGCTGGCCGTACACAGCTGTACGAGCACAGCTGTAACTACCAGCGCTGCAGAACTGCCAGTGTAGCCACAGCCTAACTCTGTAAGCACCTAAAATCCCTTGCCATCTAAGGGCCTGGCTACACTTGCAAATATAGAGCACTGTGAGTTAAACCAGCTCTCAGAGAGCACAGTAGGGAAAGCACTGTAGTGTGTTCACACTGTCAGATTCAAGTGCCCTGGCCTGGCCACATTAGCAGCTCTTGCAACACCACAGAGAGCAGTGCATTGTGGTAACTATCCCAGCATGCAAGTGGCTGCAACGTGCTTCTCAAATGGGGGTGGAGGGTGGGTTGGAGTTGACAGGGAGTGTGTTGTGTGTGTATATGGGGGGAGAGAGAGTGGGTTTTGAGGGCCTTGAGAGCATGTCAGCATGCTGTCTTGTAAATTCAGACAGCACCAGATCCCTCTTCCTCCCATCTCTCTCTCTCACACACACTCACAGCAAGCAGCATTCCACACTAATGGCTTGCTTTGTCCTGGAGCAGATAAGCATGCCGCTGTCAGAAATGGAGCTTTGAAAGGGCATATCCACATTCCTACAGCTGAGTTCAAAACAATGACAAGAGGGGCCACTTGACTTAAGGGGATTATGGGACATTTCCAGAGGCCAATCAAAGCACAGTAATGCAACACCTCATTCACACTGACGCTGGGGCGTTTCAGCTGAGGTGCAGCAAGCATTATGCTTCTCTTGGAGGTGGATTACCAGAAGCGCTCCAGCTGCAGAATCCAGGCTCTCTAAGTGCCTTGCCAGTGTGGACGGGTCATGAGTTAGGGCGCCTGGGGCTGCTTGAATGCACTCTAATTTGCAAGTGTAGCCAAGGCCTAAGCTGTCACTGTAAAGGTCCCTTAAACACCAGAGTTTTTGCCTTTTGGTGTGCACACTGCTGCCTCAGACAGGAGCCTGGAGACCTATTTCTCACCTTTGCCCCAATAGGATCCTCAAACCAGGTGGAGATAGGTGGAGGAACTCCTATCTTGCCTGTGGAGCTGATGCGGTAGGCACAAGTCTACCATAGCGGGATGCATATAACATCCTGGCAGGAGAGGAGGAGGACAAGGAGGTGCTGGTGGTGGTGCTGCCGCCATATACCCCCATAAGGTTTAGGCCAGTGATTAGTGGTTTCCCTGCTTTGCCAGATAGGGAGAAAGGAGAGTGCCCTAACCACTGGGTTCTGGTATATTCTAATAAGATCTCTCAAGGTCTCCTGTTTGAACCTTTAGATAAAGACTTAAATGGTCACTGGGCTAGAGAGAGAGAGATGACTCTCTAGTCTTATGGCTGGGGCACCCACTTGGGAGGTAGGAGTCCCAGTGTCCAGTCCCCCTGACCTACCTCCCCCTCTGGCATTTCTTGCAAGGAACAGCTTGGGGAACAAACCCCAGAAGAGGATTTATGGTTGTGGATCCCAAGCAGAACATGGCACCTCCTTCCAGTTGGGATTTAAGAGCCAAAGGCTACATCTGCACTGCAATAAAAGACCTGTTATATTATAAGCCTGTTATCCTGACCTCTGCCCCAGGCAAGATAACAGGCAAGCTGATACAGGACTTGTTTGATAGTGAATTAATGTAATGGATAATGTAAATAATGGAAACAACATGTGTTTAGGAAAATAAATCCTGTCAAACTAACTGAATATCTCTTTTTCTTTATGAGATTACAAGTTCGTTTGGGAAAGATAATAGTGTAGATGTGATAGACGAATTTCCATAAGGCATTTGGCTTGGTACCACATGACACTTTGATTTTAAAAAAACTAGAACTTTATTAAAAATAACATGACACACATTACATGAATGAAAAACTGTCTAACTGATAGGTCATATGTAATTGTAAACAGGGAATCGTAGTTAAGTGGGTCTGTGTTTTCAGTGTAGCCCTGCAGGGATCAGTTCTTGAGCCATATGCTTATTCAACATTTTTATCAATAACCTAGAAGAAAACATAAAATCATCACTGATAAACACTGTAGATGACAAAAATTGGGAGAGTGATAAAAAATGAAGAGGATTGGTCAATGATTCAGATTGATCTGGATCATTTGGTAAACTGGCACAAGCAAACCAGGTGTTAATACAGTTAAATGTATACATCTAGGAACAAAGAATGTGGGCCATCCTTACAGGATGGGGTACTCTGTCTTGTGAAGCAGTGACTGAAAAAGATTTTGGGGGTTATGGTAGATAATCAGCTGAACAGGAGGTCTCAATGTGATGCTGTGGCCAAAAAAACTAAATGCTTTCCTGTGATACATAAACAGGGGAATCTCAAGTAGGAGCAGGCAGGTTATTTTATCTTTGTATTTGGAACTGCAGACATTGCTGGAATAGTTGGTCTAGTTCTGGTGTCTACTATTCAAGAAAGCTGTTGATAAATTGGAAAGGGTTCAGAGAAGAGCCTCGAGAATGAATAAAGGATTAGAAAACATGTTTTATAGTGATAGACTCAGAGCTCAATCTATTTAGTTTAACATACAGAAGGTAAAGGCATGACGTAAGTCTATCAGTATCTACATGGGGAACAAAGATTTTAATAATTGACTCTTCTATCTTGCAGAGAAAGGTGTAACACAATCCAATGGCTTAAAGTCAAAGCTAGATACAATTTACTAAGGATCATGACAATTTTTAAATCAAAAGTGGGTGGTTTTTCTAAAAGTTCTGCTCTAAGAATTATGATGGGGAAATTCTATGGCCTGTGTTGTAGGTCAGACTTTATGGTCATAATGGCCCCTTCTGGCCTTGGAATCTATGATCAGCATCTGCTATTGCCTAACTTAGGTGGCTTTCTACGCAGTATGTTGACTTTTGTTGATCCTGTTCTTGAGTGCCTGTCTTTCTCCAATGTATTGTACAGGGAGCCTGAACACCTAATTCAGGCTTTGCGGATTTCAGATATTTTTCTGGGTACTTATAAATTAGGTGTTACAAGACTGAGCATTTCAGTGCCAAAGTTCCTTTGTGGATCAAGTTAGATGCATTACTTTTAGGCAACTAACTCCATTTTAAGGTGCCTGTATGAGCCTGATTGTCAGAGGTGCTGGGCAACTACATCTCCTATTGAAGTCAATATAGACTCAGGTGATTTTGGTCTTGTCAGAACTCTGTGCAGGATTTTCATATCCATGTTTATGGCAAATATGGACAATGTTCAACCTGTATCAAATGCCGTGTGTATATATAGTCACGTACCTTTTCTACCATTTCTCCTGTGAAGCCTGGCCACTGAAGAATCCACTTTCTAGCCATTTCTTCATTGGCTGTAACATAGACCATAATTAAGACTAGTATTTTGTGAAAATACATAATCCTCTGTGGTATGCTGCCAATTTTGTGTAGGGGCTTACACAAAAATGTCTCATTTTAGCCTCTTATAAACCTCATGTATCCCAGGCGTGGAAAAGAGGCATGAGGAACATGGAATACTAATTTGTTTTCCCTATTTTTTACAAAATTGCTTTCTTGTAGCTGTAACAGAGGAAGAAGGCAACATTACTTGGCAAATGAACTCAAGTAAAGGCATTTATGGAAAAGTTTATATATCCCTCTAAAATATGGAGTACTGTGTATTGATAGTTTAGTGCAGTGTACAGCTTGTGCACCTTGAAAAGTAAGGAAGAAGGTAATTAAGACCTTGTAGAGGTGGCTGGGACTATCCTCCCTTAAGATCATCTTTATAAAAAAAAAAAACCTGACACTTGATCAAACAAAAATTAGAGAAGCACATTTTTTTAAGGAAACTTCTGGATAAATCATCCCTTTCTGGAAAGATTGAGCTGTATTCCTAGATTCATCAAAGGCAATGGAAATTACTCCAACCTTCCCTGTCACAATTTAGTGTCATAATTCTAGCAAGGGGCCATGAAACTGCAGACTTCAGTGACTTTTTGTGGACATTTTGAACATAACATGAAAGAACAAGCACACTGCAAATAAATAAATTACGGCTTTAAATTTGCTGTCAGCGAAACCCCTGAATAAAATCGGAGGTGAAGAAATAAAGCCAAGACGTTGAAAATCTTGAAACAGAGAGAATAATACATTCAAATATAATTCACTATTAGCTTGGGTAATCAAATGCCTTTTATTTTTCTTTCATGAATTTTCCAAAAGCTCAAGAGTTGTGAGTAATATGGATATTGGTTCACAAGTTATTTACTATGTAAAGGAACTATACAGGTGCTACTAGGTAGAAGAAATGTGCTATTAAGTTTTTACATGGTTTAACTGAGGAAAACATTCCTGAAGCTTCAGCCTATTACCGCAGACATGTAGAATATATTCACACACTGCCTGTATGTGGGATGCTGACCTAGTCATCTTCTCAACAATACAACAGAGAATACCAGAAAACATTTCATTAAATTATATCAATAATACTGAATTCTAGTGTGTAATGTTTTTAAATCTTTGAATCTTGCATTGCATATTTCAGGAAAAACTGAGATCCTCCTGCAAAATGCTGAATACCTTTTTAATATGAAGTTAAAGTAAATGGGAGTTAAAGGCACTCTCAACAATCAGGCAATGCTCAGCACCTTGCCGGGTCACCATCTAAGGTGCCACCTGAAATGTTGGAGGATAGGAAAAGAGAGAGATTTAGAAGTTTCAAAGTTTGATCAGAAATAGTATTTTAAGCGTGTGAAGTCAGTCCTGTATAATAATCCCTCTGAAATGGGAAGAAAAATCCAGAGTGAAAAAGAACCATGTACTGATGATATTGTATGGTCTTTATTTTCTCTAAGAGAAATCATGATCACTAACATACACTGACTAAAGATAGGTGCAGTAATCAAGCAAAGCCTGAGAGCCTGAATGATTGCTAGTCCTACTGTGCTCAATCTTTGGGTTGCACATGCACACTGACTTTAAAATGAGACTGCTAGAGACTTAAATTCCTCCTAGAAGAAAGATAAATTAGAAGCATGTTATTTAGTATCACAGAAATGCTGTACATTGGTCTCCAAGGCAAATTCTTGCTATCAGAGCCTACATTTATGTTTCCCTAATTTCAACAGGGAAGTTTCATGAAGCAATATAATCATCCTTTCCCTACTACAAGGAGTGCTGGAAGTGGAGAAGTAATTTCTACCCATTCAGACGGAGATAGCTTCAATCAATGGGTCACATTCTCTTTCCCCATTCTTTCCACTTTGCACCAAGTGGTGCAAAGGACTTGGAATCTTGTCATAACTGGCCAGCTGAGGAGGAAGTGGTGGATATTGCTCAGACGGTGTAAAGTCAGAATATCCAGCTCCTGTTGCAACTGCTGCCCCCCCTTCCCCTTTAGGAGTAGGCAGGAGAAAAGCACAGCCATGCTTTGCCAATTCTTAGCTGGCATCTAATCCTTGAGAGGCAATCACCAGTTGATGTAAATTAGACTAGCCTTTAGGCTACTTTAATTTCTGCCAGACCCAGGGCCAGAAAGGCCCACAGAACTGAAGAACCTTAACTGTCTCCTGTATGCTTTCCCCATCCCCTGCCATGAATCTTCATGCAGAAAAGAACTCTTTTATATTTACAAATAAATAATTTATTAATGGGAGGGGATGGAGGAATTCTGCTTTAATTCAGCGCAACTAGCAGAAGAATTTCATTGTTACCATTAGAACACAATGTTCAGTGTTTAAACAGTAAAGTTCTGGGGTTTTATTTTTATTACATCATAAACCAAGACAGAAATTGGTTTGTGATCTGATTAGAGCTTCATGTGCCTACAATGCTGAAAAGATATTTTTTTCAGGAATATAATTCTTGCCTACTGGCAGGACCGGTGCTAGGGTTTTGAGTGCCCTAGGCAGACGGCAATTTCGTCACCCCACGCGCTGGTCCCGCGGCTCTGGTGGAGCTGCCGCAGTAGTGCCTGCGGGTGGTCCACTGGACCGCTCGAGCAGCCGACTGTCCACAGGCACGACTGCGGCAGCTCCATCCGAGCCGCGGACCAGCGGACCGCCCGCAGGCACCACTGTGGCAGCTCCACGGGAGCTGCCTGCCACCCCCTCCAATGGCACCCTGACCCAGGGGGCTCCTGGGCTGCCGGCTGCCGCGGCAGCACCCTAACCCAGGGGATCCCTTGGGCTGCCGGCTGCCGCGGCAGCGCCCTGACCCAGGGGACACCCTGGGCTGCCGGCTGCAGCGGCAGCACCCTGACCCAGGGACACCCCTGGGCTGCCGGCTGCCGCGGCGGCGCCCTGACCCAGAGGACACCCTGGGCTGCCGGCTGCCACGGCGGTGCCCTGACCCAGGGTCAGAGCGCTTCCGCGGCAGCTGGCAGCCCGGGTTTTCCCGGGGCCAAGGGACCCCTTGGGCTGCTGGCTGCCTCGGCGATACCCTGACCCAGGGGACACCCTGGGCTGCCCGCTGCCACTGGCAGCTCAGACTCCCTCTCTGTCCTAGCAGCAGGGCTGCTCAACCATTGAAAAAAAAATTGGGGGCGCTTTTTGGCACCCCCAAATCTCGGCGCCCTAGGCAACTGCCTAATCTGCCTAAATGGTTGCACCGGCCCTGCCTACTGGAGACTCAGATGTTCATTTGAAACAAAAGTTTGTGTAAAATATACTTTACAGTTCATAGATATCAAGAAATGTAACCTTTAGACTACCACACAGAGAAAATAATGTGCAGACGTCATTAAAGGAAAAAAAAAAATTAACCTATGGCCAATTCTGTCCTCATGTGTTCTGATGTCACATAAGAAGCATTTCTTGGTATCTGTGAGCTATGCAATATATTTGAAATGTAAGCCTATGTTTAAAGTGATCATTTGTCTGAACTTTTCCTCAATGAGATCCACATTTAAGAAGAGTAAGGTCACTTGTGGTGCCACAGCACTCTGAAAACCCAGTCTGATTTCTTAAATGTCATTTACCAATTTAGATTTGAATCACTTAAACCATATTTAGAAACGGAACCCTAAAAAATAGCACTGTGTAAAGAATTCACAAACTTTTTCAACTAGGATTTTATTTCTAGCCTAGAAGGGCTTGGTTCAAATTACAGAACAAGGAAGGAGGAGGGGGAAAAGGGAAGGTCTTTTTAAGCCTAATTCAGACCTCTTCTAAGCAGCCCCAGCTCCGCTGAAGTAAGGTAAATAAACATCAGTAGAGTTTATGTAGTCCTCTTCAACCAGGAGTCCACAATCCATACTTTCCTCCATCATCTCTGTGCAAGGCATTTCCTGCTCAAGTCACCACTCCCGACTCAAAACCCACCATGGCCAGGCCTACCATTGGGACAGATGTCTAATCACTGTTGTGCATGTCCTTATAGGTGACAAAGGATATCCTCACCAGCCATGGCTCCTCACCCCCATCAAGAATCCCTCAACCCGGACAGAAGAGCACTGCAACTGTGTATATGCAGCTACTCAATCAGTGATAGAGAGAATCTTTGGAATCTTAAAGATATGGTGCAGGTGTCTCCATGCCACTGGTGGTATGCTACAGTAGAGCCCCAGAAAGATGTGTAAGATTCCTGGTGTGCTGTATTTAACATAATATTGCTATTCCCATGGGAATCCTTTTCCTTAGGGACTACACACAGAACAGGGGAGGGTGAGGAGGAAGCGGAGAAGGAAGAGGAGGAGCATCAGCAGGCTGTGGCTGCAGAGGAGTGGTAACACAGGCATCCACAACGGGCATGTGCACAGAGGCAACTGTCCTTTGTCCACATAGGAAGGAGAATCCATGAACAACTCCTGCAAGAGGTGTCTAGACCATCACCAGTTTCCTGTACATTTAAAACAAATATTACCAAAAAAGAAAGACAGACTCCAATGTGTGTGCTACAATGTGCTTCTCATGAATGCAATGCAATTTTGTTTTTTGTTTTTGTGTGTGCATGTTATAGAATTACGAAAGATACATAAAAAATGAACAAAACAAGGTCACAACAATAAACATAATACATACAACAATATAAAAGAGAATTCAAACAATGCAAGGTTACAAAAAGCTCTGCATTAAAATGCCAAATGGTCACATAGTCTGAGTACAAAGCATAGTGCTCCCAAACTAAAAAGATAAAAGTTTTTCGCTTAGAGCTAAAATGCTGCAGTTGATGCAGCTGGATAAAATGGCATAGATTCTCCACTCAGAGGCTAATTAAAAACAATAAAAAAGGGCTCAGAAAACAGTAAAACAAGGCTTTAACAGTAACTATAAAATAATTCTTATAAAGTTAAAATGATGCAAGAATAATGGTGAAAGAAAGTTCAGAAAAAGAGTAAAAGCAGAACAATGTTAATAGTGCACATTTTAAAAGTGTTTGTACAAATAGATACAGCAGGCAAAGCGATCACAGTGTAATGCTGTGGAAAGTGGAGCTATCAGTGAATAAGGAGTTAAAACCAGCAACGCGCTTGACAGGATTCGCTCCCCACTCTGAACTCTGGGGTACAGATTTGGGGACCCGCATGAAAGATCCCCCAAAACTTATTTCTACCAGCATAGGTTAAAAACTTCCCCAAGGTACAAATCCTTTCCTTGTCCTTGGACACTA
Organism: Chelonoidis abingdonii; assembly: GCF_003597395.2. Taxonomy (NCBI): domain Eukaryota; kingdom Metazoa; phylum Chordata; order Testudines; family Testudinidae; genus Chelonoidis; species Chelonoidis abingdonii. The sequence continues at coordinate 34,652,049 of NC_133773.1, forward strand.
TTGCTGCCATCACCAAGTGATTTAGACAGAGATTCAGGAAAAGGACCACTTGGAGTTCCTAATTCCCCAAAATATCCCCCCAGGCTTTTTCACCCCCTTTCCTGAGGAGGCCTGAGAATAATATACTAACCAATAGATTAACAAAGTGAGCACAGACCAGACCCTTGGGTTTTTAGGACACTAAAAACCAACCAGGTTCTTAAAAGAAGAACTTTATTATAAAGAAAAAAGCAAAAGAAGCACCTCTGTAAAATCAGGATGGAAGGTAATTTTACAGGATAATAAAAAGATTTAAAACACAGACGATTCCCCTGTAGGCTCAACTTCAAAGTTGCAAAAACAGGAATATACCTCCCTCTTAGCACAGGGAAAATTCACAAACTAAAACAAAAGATAATCTAACACATTTCCTTGCTGTTACTTCCAATTTCTGTAATTTTAGATGTATCATTTCAGTAGGAGCTGGGTTATCTCTTGGTCTCTCTCTCTCTCTCTCTCTCTAACCAGAGGGAACAAACAAAGAGAGCACAAAAAAAACCTCCCCCTCCCACCCAGATTTGAAAGTATCTTCTTTCCTTATTAGTCCTTTTAGTCAGGTGCCAATCAGGTTATTTGAGCTTCTTAACCCATTACAAGTAAAGGAGAGAGTTATGCTACCCTTATCTGTATGTTTATGACACCACCACTGCTCAGTACCTTCTCCTTCCTCATTTTGCTGGTGGAGTGGATAACGAAAGCCTGGTAGCGGCTGTCTCTGCATGTTCCAGGCATCCCGCTGTGTTTTTGGGCTAGTGGCAGGGCAATGGGGGTTGCTTCAGGTCAGTGAGATGGGCCTGGTGATGGTGACTGGAGGAGATGGTCTCTACTGAGACAGGGCAGACAAGGGTGTCAAGAGTCCAACTTACTAGGGAGAGGGGTCTGAGGACAGGGAATAGGAATGCTGATGTTTGGGGCAGAGTTGCTGCCTTCAGTGGAGAAAGGGGGAGAAGGGGAGGGAGGCCCTCAGCCAGGGAAGGGCATGGGTCAGGAAGCAGGTTGGGAGCTGGGTCGTAAGCAGATCATACTGGGAGCAAAAGGGTTGAATGTAGGGGTACAAAACATGGGGTAGATAGGACTGAACAATGGGGAACAAGCCATGGACTGACCAAAGGAGTCAAAGAGAAAAAGGATTGGGGTGCTGCACGAACAATGGGAGAAGATGAGGCAGAGACTGAGAGGGGGGCATAATGGAGGACCATGGAGGGATGACAGAAGTTGGAGGGGAAAATGAAGGGTGGGGGGGCACAATGAGTGAAAGGAAGATGAGGGAGGTGACAGTTGTACAGGGGAGAGGGAGAGGAAGTAGGAGAGCGAGAAGGAATAGGAGGAGGGGAGGGGACAGAAGAGACGATAGAAAAAGAGAGGACAGAAAAGAGAAAGTCATGGGGGAGGGCAAGGAGGAAGGGGGAGGGAAGCATCTCGTGGAGTGAGGGAATATGGGAGGATGAGAATATGGGAGCATTGGTATGGCCAGGCTCCATGTGTTGACAATGAGGGTCCAGGGGCCCACAGGCGCTGGCTTCTAATTTTCCCTGGGGGTGCTCAGTCCCCACTCAGCCTCAGGCCCTGTCCCAACTCCACCCTTCCCACAAGCCTCCACCCCTTCCCCACCTTTTCATGCTCCCGTTCTGCCCCAGGCTCTGCCCCACTCCACCCTTACCCCAAATCTTTTGAGACACTACTGGCATGGATTTCCTCAATGGAGAATGTACATCTCCTGGTTACAGGAGATCAGTGGCATGAGTAGAGCCCTACATGGATACAAAATCCACCATTCACAAACATGGTCCATGGATATAAAGCGAATATCCACAGATTTGCAGGGCTCTAGGCATAAATACATCAACGATACAATTCAGCACTTTGCTTTGGCTGTCTAGCTTCTGACTCTGAACTGAAATGGCCTAGAAGGACACTGCTCACGCATGCCTCTTGGAGCTGTAGATCCCAGTCTAGGCTTTTCACATACCCCTTTCTGAACCCCACTATTTTCCACACCATGTCCTTGTTCTGGTCAATGAGAAGTTAGAAACAGTCCTGTGTCACTGGAGCTGGGCCTCCCCTTTCACCAGAACTGGTACCAAGTGCTGGACTTGGTGGCTTCCCGGGCCCCTCTGGTGCTCAGGACAGGACTGGCCTAGATTCTGGTGGTGTTGTGTGCCGCTGGGGGAGCTATCTCTGCAGTGCCCCCCCTCCCACAGTGATGGTTCATTACCAGATCCATATTGGTAAGGACAGCAAGGAGGCTGGAGGGAGCTGCTTAAAGACAGGGAAACAGCAAAGGAAGAGGATGATGCTGGTATAGACTATGATGTTCCAGGGAGTGTGCTTGAGGACATGCATTCAGAGTTCCAGGTGTAGACAGTGAGGTGCCAGGTCATGCATAAGGGGATGAAGCTGAGGCCCCAGAGGTTCCAGATGAGGTAGTGAGGCCGTGCATAGGAAGAAGTCTGTGAAGGGCTTTGATTCAGTGCTGCTGGGGAGGCTCATTGTCCTGGAGAGGGGATGTCTCCTAGTGATGTGCTACATAGGAAACTGGAAACCACTAGATTGTATACTTGCTTGCTTGCTTTCCATGGTGTGGACCTCTACCAGACACCCTAGAGTGTGCAACACAAGACCAACACTGGGGTGACCTATGGATACGCTTAAGGAGGTCTTTCTCAACCTGCTCTCCTGAGACAGGGAAGAGGAGGTGGGATCAATGGTGTAGGAGGATAGTAGAAAGTGGGTGTGCAGGGTCTAATGGGAAATGAAATGATAATTCTGCTTTGTGGATGTGGTCCCTCTCTGGACAGTGGGACATGTGACACCATATTGCATCACTAACATAATATGTCACTGTCATAAACAGATAGCTAAGGGTTAATGTTTCTTTTACCTGTAAAGGATTAACAAAGGGAACCAAACACCTGACCAGAGGACCAATCAGAAAACCGGATTTTTCAAAGTCAGGGAGGGAAGTTTTGGACCTGTTTTTGTTATCTCTCAGCATGAGAAGCTTCTTTCTAATCTTCTGTGTCCAACTTGTAAAGTACAGGTAGAAAAACAATATAGCTTTATGTTGTTTTGGGTGTGTTTACATGTGTGTAATTTGCTGGAATGTTTCAAATTGGATATCTTTTTGAATCAGACTGTTTATTCATATTTCTTATAAGCAATAGCCCTGTATTTGTCATCTTGATGCAGAGAATAATTTGATGTCTTTGTCTTTCTTTTTTATATAAGCTTTCTTTTTAAAAACCTGTTTGAGTTTTCTCTGGTTAAGGAGAAAGGAAAGACAGGGGGGAGGGAACACTACGCTCTGTGTTTAACTCTCCTAGTGTTCCCAGGGCGGAAGAAGCTATGGGGGGAAGAGAGAGAATCTTTTCTGTTCCTTGTATTGGGTTTGTCTCTTTGTGAAGAAAGGAGACGTTTCTTGGTATTGGATGTAAAGAGATTGCATCAATACTCTCAGGTTAGCCCAGAGAGGAAAGTCTGGTGGGAGAGGGAGGAGGCAGGGAAGTGGTTTATTTCCCTTTGTTGGAGACTCAAAGCATCTGAGTCTTGGGGGTTCCCCAGGGAAGGTTTTGAGGGGCTCAAGTGTATCAGGCACTGATTCCTGGTTGGTGGCAGCGAGATAAGATCCAAGCTGGCAATTAAGCTTGGAGGTTCATGCTAAGCACCCAGATTTTGGACGCTAAGGTCCAGATTTGGGAAAGATGCTTATGATAGTCACACACATTCTAGATGTTCTGATTAATGTCTCGTGCCTCTTGCATAATTTTGCTGAATAACGAACTCTATTTTACAAGACTTACCTATTTCACAGTTCAGTCCACAACACTGCAGAAGCTTTAACAAGAACTTTCCCAATATCTCTATTAAGCATGAAGACTCTTCTTCCATGAATAGCTTTTTTCCATTTTTGTCATGTTCAATACTAGACCTCAGATAGGTGAAGACAGAGCTAATGGCGGTCAGTAGATTCATTACTGGCTTTGCCTGTTCAAGGCTAGTGCTTGGATCACAAAATTACTAACTATACTGCTAGGGTTAAAATCTGGCTAAATGTACAAATCAATAAGAATTAAATTCATTTCTGTAGAGAGGGGCACCACAAGTCCTATGTCCCACCAAAGTCTCTCTTGAGTCCTATATTTTGAGTTTAAGTGGAATTTAAGTGGTGCATAGACCTTGTGCTGGCCCTCTGAACCAGGCTGAATTTCACCCTCTGTCTGTCTAATGGACACAGGACTTACCAAGTCAGTGGATGCTAATAAAAGTTCCAGGAAGCTTAACATAAAATAGATGTTAACATCACTATAGAAAGAAGAATGTTGACAGGATGTTATCTCTTGGGAGTGAGGGGGAAGAAATAAGGCTGATCTCCCAAATGGTACATAAGTTAAACCAGATAATTAGCTGGAGATTCCACAGCCAGGGAAACCTTTTAAATACCAATGACATGAATGAATTAAATCATTACACTAATGTTTTGTCTGCTCCTTCCTAAGCAGCAGCCACCATAGCACCACACAGCAATCTTGAGCTGAATGATTTAATATGCTTCTAGTGTCATCCCTCATGATTTATAAAAGCTATTGTTAGTTGCAGGGTTGGGAGATTAATAATGGTATATAGTTTGGGCATGCTAAGCATGCTGACATCTTTTCCTATTCATGTAATTAAGTTTCAACCTATAAATATCCTATTTTGGTGGCAATAGATTTTAAGGCATAAGCCCGGATTCTCTATTGCTTTGCCCCTTGTGTAATTATTTATACCTGTGCAAAACTGGATATGAAACTACCATTCTGATTTTTGATAGTTACACCCATGTGTGGGATAAAACTAATAGGAGATTGTTTCATGCTAACTGGTAAGAACTGAGAATTCTGAGCTAGATCTTCAACTACTCTAAGTTATTGATGCATCATTAACTCCTGCAGAACTTCACTGATTAACATCAGATAAGAAATGTCAATCAGGAGAAGGTTATGTTAACTTGGTGAGGCATAATGCAATATCTGATCAATTGAAGATACATTGTTTGGACTGAGATTATTCAAAGATAAATCTCAAAGACATCATCAAATATTAAGGCATTTTGGCTTTTTCTCTCTTAGTGTGCTTCCAGCAATAATTTTGTGTTACAGGTGAGTGATGGCTTTAACTGATTGTCTTCATTAATGCGCTGACTCTTAAGAAAGAATGCTTGCACCAACATTCCATGCTCTTCCATCTTCTCACTTATTATTGCTGAAGCTATATCTGAGAAACTGAATTTTGAAATAGGTGTCTCCTATTAATTTGAAAGAAACAAATCATGTCATGGGCTAAGCAGCACTGAAAGTTTAAGAGGGGTAGCGTTTAATAGATGGCAGTGAGTTACATATGACAAGAGTTATTAGCCTTTTTCTTTCAGAGGGCCGCCCCCCCAACATACTATAAAAACTCCGTGGCTCACCTGTGCCACAACAACTGGTTTTCTGCTTATAAAAGCTAGAGCACACATTAGTGGGTAGCAAGTAGGGCAATTGCCCAAGGCACCATGCCCTAGGAGAACCTACAAAGCTAAGTTGCTTAGACTTTGGCTTTAGCCCTGCATGGTGGGGTTTGGGGCCCTTGGCTTCAGCCCCATTTGCTTTCTCCCCAAGGCCCCAGCAAGTCTAATGCCAGCCCTGCTTGGCAGACCCCCTGAAACATGCTCACAGCCACCCAGGGGGCCCTGGACCCGCTTGTTGAGCACCACTGATATATGATATAGCTCTTATGTATTGGTTGCTGGACAAATCAACTGTACTATCAGATCTATAGTCAATGGGTTCCTACACCTGAGTTGTACCATTGTATTCAGTCTGTTAAAAGATGGGGGGGAGGGTTCAATTCTCCATTACACTGTTTCTATTTTTGATGTAGAAATGGGAGTAGAGAATGGGGCACCTTCTTGACTGACAATATATTTTTGCTTTTATGGAAAACGTAAGAAACTGTTGATAAAGATGGAACTATAGAAACACAGAGCTCAGAGTAAATTAAGGCATGAACGGGGCTTCTATTTAAAAAAAATGAAAAGAAAACTTTGGAAAACTTAGGTATAGATTTAAGAAATGTGAGTGCTCTTTTCCAGAAGGAAGTTGCTTATTGGAGGCCTAGTCTACACATAGAATGGCTTATGTCCATTGGAAGTGAAGACATGAGACATTAAGGAGGAAGATTTTTAAAGGCACCTATGGGAGTTGGGCACCTTGCTGACTTTCACAGAAATGTAGGGCTAGAAAGGACCTTGAGAGGTCAACTCCAGCCTCCCTGTGCCAAGACAGGACCAAGTATATCAGACATCCCTGACATGTGTTTGTCTAACCTATTCGTCAAAACCTCCACTGATGGAGATTTCATAACCTCCCTCGGAAGCCTGTGCCAGCACTTAACTATCCTTATAGTTAGAAACATTTTCCTAATATCTAACCTAAGTCTCCCTTGCTACAAGTTAAGTAATTACTTCTTTTCCCACCTTCGGTGAACCTGGAGAATAATTGTTCACCATCCCATGTATAGCAGCCTTTAACATACTTGAAGACTTACATGGGCTCTACTCCCCCTCCATATTTTTTTTTATCAAGACTGCACTTGCCTACTTTTTAAAAAATCTTTCCTCATAGGTCAGTTTTCTAAACCTTTTATCATTTGTTACTCTTCTCTGGACTCTTTCTAACTTGTCCATATTTTTCCTAAAGTGTTGCACCCAGAACTGGATATAGTACTCCAGGCTTCACGAGTGCTGAGTAAAACAGGACAGTTACCTCCCATGTCTTACATATGACACTTCTATTAATATCGCCCAGAATATCAGCCTTTTTTGCAACTGCATCACATTATTGTCTCTCATTCTATTGTGATCCACTTTAACGCCCAGATCCTTTTCAGCAGTACTACCGCCTAGCCACTTTCCCCCCATTTTGTAGTTCTGTGTGTAATTTTTCCTTCCTGAGAATAGTACTTTGCACTTGTCTTTATTTAATTTCATCTTGTTGATTTCAGACCAAGTGTCCAATTTGTCAGGATCATTTTTGAATTCTAATCCTGTCCATTTGCTGGATCAGGAAGAAAGCCCTGCATCAGTTTAAAATGCAGGCTTTTATCCAAAGTCCTCTCTTTGTCTGCTGGTCTCTAGAGAATCCAGTTAGAACTAGTATTTGCATCTTTCTCCAGGGGCTTCAAAGGCTGATGACAAAGGAATTACATTAGCATCCCACCTTCGTACTAGAAAATGTACATACAATGTCACAACACCACATACATAATTGCATTTTTAATACTATGTACCCCCAATGTATTAACCCTAATTCAGTAAGAGTACACTTAATTCCATAAGGTTTGTTCAGGATATTATGATCCTGTCACAGCATCCTCCCAGTTTGACAGCAAACTATAACTACTCCTTAAGTACGGTCTTTCAACCAACAGTGCATTCACCTTATAGTAATTTCATCTAGACCATGTTCTCCTAGTTTGCTTATAAGAATGCTGTGTGACTGTGTCAAAAGCCTTAGAATATCTTCATTTTAGTAAGTCTACATCTTCCCTCTTCCCATCCACTAGCCAATATCCCTGTCAAAGAAGGAAATTAAGTTGGTTGGCATTTGTTCTTGACAAATTCATGTTGGCTATTCCTTATAACCCTATTTGTCAGGCTCTGGATTCTAGGCAGTCATCCCCTGTGGCTCGAGCAAGCCGTAGAGTCAGGACCAGGCTGAGGGCAGCACTGAATCCAGGGAACAGGCTTTGGGTCAAGACAGAGGTCAGATTCCATTGACAAGCCAAATCAGGGATCATAGTTGGAGTCTGGATGCGGGCTGGAAGTCTAAGCTGGGTGGTAGTCAGTCCGAGGGTCAGCAGGCAGATGCAGGGCTGGAGCAAAGTCAGAGTAGGACTCGCACAAGGTTGAAGTGGGCTGGAACAAGGCTCAGGCAAGGCTGGGACAGGAACAGGAACCAGGGCAAACTGGAAACCTAGGGAGTCTATCACGCTGCAAGACATCAGGAGGGTTCCTGGCCAATTAGTGCTGTTGCACAGACTAACTTGCAGCTCTGGTGGGGTCAGTGAAATACCTGTGCCTGGGGGTCCTTTAACATAGGCCCTGCCCAGGGATAGGTGCTTCAGCATCCCTGAGGGCTGAATAGGGTGACCATGTCCCCATTTTATAGGGACAGTCCCGATATTCAGGGCTTTTTTTATATAGGTGCCTGTTACTCCCCAATTCATGTCCCAGTTTTTCACACTTACTATCTAGTCACCCTAGGGCAGAGTCAATACAGGCTGTGTTGGAGGGATGAGTCATGGCAATTGAGTGGGCAGCCCTGGTCTAGCTGTGGGTATGCCTTGCCCTATTATCCTCTAGCTGCTTACAAATTGTTTATTAATTTGTTCCAATATCTTTCCAGGTATCAGTTAGGCTGACTGGTTTTATAATTCCATGGCTTCTCTCTGTTTCCCTTTTTTAAAATAGGTACTATGTTTTTCCTTTTCCAGTCCTCTGGGACCTCACCCATCCTCCAGGAGTTCTCAAAGATAATAACTAAGGGTTCCAAGATTGCTTTAGGTAGCTTCCTAAGTACCCTGGGATGTATTTCATCAGGCCTTGCTGACATAAATATATCTAACTTATCTAAGTATTCTTTAACCTGTTCCTTCCCTATTTTGGCTTGCACTTCTTCCCACACAATATTGATTGTGTTTAATTATCTGGTCAATATCAACCTTTTTAGTGAAGACTGAAGCAAAATAAGCATTGAACACCTCAGCTTTCTTGATGTCATCAGTTATTAGCTCTCCTTCCCTGCTAAGTAGAGGACCTACACTTTCCTTCATTTTTCTCTTGCTCCTAAGGTATTTAAAGAACCTCTTTTCATTGCCTTTTAGGTCCCTTGCTATATGTAACTCATTTTGTGCCTTAGCCTTTCTGATTTTGTCCCTGTGTGTTTTGCTATCCTTTTGTGCAGAACCTTAGCAATTTGTTCATGTTTCCACTTTTTGTAGGATTCCTTTTTTAATATCAGTGAGAGTTGGATGCCTGCCTTTTGCCTTTGAAAATCTTCCCCTCAGAAAATGGTTGAACCCCCAAATGCTTCATAAACTAATAGAGAGAAAGCTAGATTTCTCTTCTGCTTATTGTTTCCCACTCACACCGTGAGATTCATAAAATAGCTGCTATTCCCATTATGTTCTTCAGTGATTATCTCATAAACATTGTACAATTAAATTATAAATTCTGTAGATGACTCTAGACAGAATATAAATGTACTGCACTCAGAGGCACTTCAAATTCTCACAATAAACAAGGCAACTACTACAAAACTACGATGACATCTTCTGCTTCATATTATAACATAATGGAAATTATATATGTGCCTGGATTTGCTTTTTGATCTCCTAATTACTTTGACAGTGTCTTTCACAGTTAAGGACACATGTCACCATCTTGTATTTCTGTACAAAAATCATTGTACACTATTTCAACTCTAAATTCCTATACCTACATGCTTTTTGTTTGTGGGAAAAAAATTAATATTTGAGGTGAAATTTCTCATGTATGTTATTGGCATGACGGTGAATGTGTATGGAAAGCAAGAAGAAAATTTGGCCAATTTGGAGATATCTACGCATGAGAAACAATACTTTTCAACTGTTCAGAAATGTTTCAAAACTCTGTGCTCAGCAAGTGTTTCATTCAAAGCCTACTGAAGTCAATAGAGAGACTGACATTCACTACAATGGATTTTAGACAGGAGCCATAATGCAAAAATGGTACTTTAAAAAAAAAATGTATACTTGACATGATTTTGGACCTAATCTTTCAACCCCTCTGTGCATAAAAGCCTGGAGTCATCATGGACCTAATTTAATCACGTGAGTAGTCCCAGTGAAGTCAAAGAGACTATTCACTTGCTTAAAATTGGCATGTTCTTATGTACATTGATGAATTAGTGCCAAAACTCCTAATAATTTCAATAGTCCTCGGTGAGAACAAATACAATCTACATGTCTGAAGGAATTTCATTTTGGAATAACAGTTTATAAATGTTTCTCAGACAGCATCTTGTGCCTGCCCATTAGGATTTTTTCTTGTAATTTTAAATCATGAATATGTTGGGTTTGATTCTTCACTCCTTACATAGATACTTACCACACTGAAAAGTGGGTGTAAAACACTACCCTCTCAAATGGAAGCATTGCACCCCTGTTTTACACAGGTGTAATTTACTACATGAGATGCATAGGAGTGGAGAATCAGCCCCATTTTGTCTACAAAGAGAAGTCTTCAAACAATAAATATATCTTGAGGGATAACAAAAATTGATTGAAATTTATAATAACTTCAAACAGTTGAATTTGCTCATGTGTATATATAGTGGATTTGAGATAATTGCCTGAGCTCTGTTATAAAGAATCTGTTCAATCAGTATCAGAACTACTCTCAAAAGACTCATCTTTCTCATTCTTTAATTTTGGAAGCTGAAGTGTTTCCCTCCACCTCATAACAATATTTAAATAAAAAACAAAAACAACTTGTATTAATCTAAGTTTATTGGATGAGAATAGAAGCAAACAACCAAGAGCAGAAACACTTCTTTACATTAATCATCTGTAATTTTAGATATACAGAAAGACAATAAACATATTTTAAGAGATTAAAAGATAATACCACCCAATCCAGGGAGAGGGGAGTTCGTGCCCTGGTTCTCTAACACCACTTTTAGTTGGAATCCAGGGAGTGTTTAATAAGGAAGAGTCCAGAATCCAGCAGCCATTTCTTTTAAATTAACAATGTGTGGAAATTCAATGCTCTATATACACTTACGTCACAGATATGACTATCTAGAGCATCACACACTGAAATACAAAGTAAACTGGTTCAGTTTGGCAAAGCTATACACAATTAGTCTATTTCATACAAACACTTCCAGCCATCAATCCTTGATAATCCCCTAGCCTCTTTATGTCATGCACATTTCCTTAACATACTTATTTGGACGTTCAGTCATTGGACCACACATGCACTTGAAATTCTCACTCTACATCTGTACACTGCAGAAGGTGCTGCTCACTGCACAGCATGCAAAATTTGAAAGTGCTGCGATCTAGCAGAGGGACTAACAGACAATACACTTTCCAATGCTATTAAAAGTAATGGGTGGATGAGATTTTTATGATGACATGAGACAGTCCCAGACTATATGAAATTTGAATTGCATGTGTTTTGAATTATATACAATTGCAGAATCAAATTATGCCACAACCTTCTTTTTTTCATGTTCTCCTTAAAAACAACAGCTAAACACCAGCAGCAGCAAAAGGCAAGAAAATTATATAGAAAAACTTCTTAGTGGAAAATTACAGTATTTCATACAGGCAAAAATTAGAAAACTCTAAGTCGTGCTGTCCACAGCAATTATAAGTTAAACACATTATGTACATAATGGCAGAAAACATATAAACTACCTGCAGTAATACAAATGCTGTGTACTCAATAACCAAGTTCTGGTTGCTATAGGAATAATGAATGTAATGTCCTTCATTCTGTGTGAAATGCCATTGTATTGTTTTGACATACAATTTGAACCAGACCTTTGCACACAATTTAGGTTTTGCCCACATTGTTCTTAAACACAAAAATGATGCAATATTTTTACCAATTAAAATGAAATTGGCCCTGAAGATTTGTCAGTCTATACCAAGTCTCTGTGACAGCATATCTACATTTATTTATCCTGACTGTTTCTCCAAGACACACAATGACTCTTCTCTATTATGATGCAGCTGGATGCAAATTACAGTTTTTATATACATTTAAACAGAAAATGATGCTCACCTTAACTATAGCAGAACTGGCACTCCACTTTAATACAGTGCTACATTTGCTTTGTTGCCTAACTTGATATATAGGGGGAAACACTAGTGAAATGGTAAAGAGCCTGATACAACTACCACTGAAATATGTGGCAAAACTTCCATAAGAACAAAAGCCAGCATTAACTCCCTAAAATGTAATTATTAATCTCTTCTCAGCGGCAGATGTGCTTCCTATCAGCCCCCTGTGACAGGGAGAGCTCCTCCCAGCTTTCTAATAACACTGCTTCATAAGAATGAGTTTTTGACTGCTAGCAGCAATCTATCTTCCTAAGGCCACTGGACGACTACTATTTGCCTCAGTTACTTGAGTTAAGTTCATGTAACCTAAAATAGAAAAGAAAATTAATCCATTTGAAAAGAAGAAGAAATACTGGAACAGTGACACTGATGAGTTGTCAATGCCTTCGTGATTAGCTATGATTAACAAAAAAAATTCATGCCATGTTTTAAACTGCTCTTGCTCCAGTATCTTTTCTTTATGTGATGTACGTCTAACATTCACAGAGAAATATTTGCTTCTGTATATACAGCCACTGACTTAGACATGTGAAAGGAAAACATTAATAAGAATTATATAATCAGAGAAGAATATGAGTCACAAGAAAATCATCCCTCTAAATGACAATGAAACACACTTTGATGCATCAGGCAACATTTTTGAAAAAATGTTACTGGTAAAAATCACAGCCATGCACATAATTGGGCATAGAACTTATATGTGCCTTTTAAAGTTTTCATTGGGTGACCCTGTCATAAACAGATAGCTAAGGGTTAATGTTTCTTTTACCTGTAAAGGGTGAACAAAGGGAACCAAACACCTGACCAGAGGATCAATCAGGAAACTGAATTTTTCAAAGCTCTGGAAGGGAATTTTTGGGTGTGGGTTCTTTGTCTCGTCTCTAGTGCTCTCTCGGCTCTGAGAGAGGATCTCTCTACCTTCAGGCTTTCTAATCTTCTGTTTCCCAGTTGTAAGTACAGGTATAAGACAATATAGTTTTTATATTGTTTTTGTATTTACATGTGTATAAGTTGCTGGCATGTTTTAAATTGTATTTCTTTTTGGATAAGGCTGTTTATTCATTTTTCTTTTAAGCCATTAACCCTGTATATTGTCACCTTGATACAGAGACCATTTTTATGTCTTTTTCTTTCTTTTTATATAAAGCTTTCTTTTTAAAATTTTGTTGATTCTTCTTCTAGATGAGCTCAAGGGGATAGGAATCTCTGTGCCAGGATTATGTCTCTCTCAGAAAGATGAGGGGGAAAGAAAGAGGGGAGTGAATTTCCTCTCTTTTTTGTAACTTCAAGAAGGTTAAGTGTGTTACGTAATTTCCATGTAACCCCAGCGAAGGAAGCATGAGAGAGTAAAAGAGGGGAAGGGAAGTGGGTTAGTTCGCCTTTGTTGCAAGACTCAGGCGCATCTGCAGTCTTGGTGGGAGTCCCAGCGGAAGGTTTTGGGGAGACAGAGTGACCAAAACACTGACATTTTTGGCTTCGGTGGCAGTGCTATTCTTAGAGGAATGGTTGATTAGTACCCTCATATTGAACTCTAAGGTTAGATTGAGAATCTGATATACTTGACAGACCTTAATGAAGGCCAGAAGAAAGAATTTACCTGTTCTAGATCAGGGAGAAGAAAGTGAAAATAGGTTTCTGTTTACAGCAATCTCACATTGATTTTGAAGGTTAGAAATGGTAAATGAAAAGAGAGGTGCATTTTAAGCATGCTTTCACCCTAAAGTGCTTACAAACGATAGATCAATTCGTGACAGAGAATGTCTATAAAGGAGATTACTTTACCAGTCTGAAATACAGCCTTGTTCTGGGAGTGAAATAACAAGCAACTATCTTTAAACAGAGCGTATACACCACGACACAGCAGCTTAGTGCATTAAAATATTATTTTTTTTGGTTGAAACTACAGAATATATAGCTATGGAGAATATTTAACTAAGATAGTAGCGACTTCGCAGGCTTCTAGGGTTCTAACACCCACCTTTTGTGTGATCAATATGGGCTCACGTGGTTGCCAGCATTGGACTCTATCATAATTAGAGGTAAATTCGTAAGCACGTTCTAACAGACCTTAGTTTCTCTTAGATCATCCCATTACAGAAAGGTACAATTTTCAGCATGTACAAGACTGCGAGCCTGAGTGTGCATTGTCATAAGTTACTCAAGATTGTCACAGATCGATGCTTGTATCCAGCTGGGTCAGGAACCCATGCTAGCTTCTGCATCAAGCTAAGTGCCACTACAATATAGAAGTTCTAGCTAAATGGCAGCAATGAGCAGCGTGGCCAACACCCATTTGACCCTGATACATTACCTTGAGAGCTAGTCCATCTTCTAGCATGCCAATTCTATTTTAGTGACTAGCTCATCAGAGCTTAGGACTGTATGTCATACCCAGCTGGAATTATACCATCAGATCAGTGTAGATATCCCTGTGCAAAGTTCCTCCTCTACTTGGTGGGTCCTGCACTTATTGGCGGGATTGTTCACTCAGTGATCTTCCCTTTACTGGACACCACAGTCTGGTCTCATGCTCCTCCTGTGTCGATCAGGAGTGGGAGGTTTTGGGGGGAACCAGGGCCAGCCCACTCGAGTTCAGCCAGGGCACTGTGATTCGAGCTGTCTTAGTTGGCCTCCTGTAACAGCTGCATGACCTACAACTCTTGGGCTACTTCCCCTGTCCTCCTTTCAAACACTTCTTTATCTAACCACAGACCTGTCTCCTGGTTGTTGTATAATGCTTGTCCTCCCTGCATCCCCCAGCAGTCACACTCTCGTCACTCTCAGCTTCTGCTCCCAGCTCTCACACACGCTCCTTTCTCTGGCTCTCCTGTCTGACTTTGGAGTGAGCTCCCTGTTTAAACCCAGGTGCCCTGATAGCCTGCCGTGTTGGGTGCAGGTGTGTCTAAAAAGTAGCTATCTCTACTGCCTTCTAGAAAGATCTTAATTGGCTCCAGGTGCCTTGATTAACCTGGAGCAACTGCCATTTGGTTACCAGGGTCCTAGGGATTTGTTTAGCCTGGGACTAACATACCTGTTTCTCAGTACTTTACTGTAGCCATCTGGCCTTGCCTCATCACAACCCTTATGCATTTAAACCCACATCTATGCTTTCTGGAATGGCTGACGACTGTGAGTGCCAACCTCAGAGTCAAAAAGCAGGGCAAAAACCCTAAACTGGTTGTATGTTCTATAATTAGATTTCACCAACCCAATAAAAACTGTGAACTCCTAAAGCACTATAACCGTCTTACGGAGTCACAGACAAACCCCTTGGCATTCCAGTCTATCTTGCCACCCAGGCAAGCTGGATTTTGTGAGAGAGATCACAACGATATTCAGGGTACTCCCAGTCCCAAAGGACCAATCACTTAATGTAGGTCAATTGTATTCAGATCTCAAACCAAAGACAACACTTGTAGCCAATCCTGTAGCAAACTAACTAAAGGTTTATTAACTAGGAAAAAGAAATTGAGTTATTTACAAGGTTAAAGCAGGTAAATATACACAGACAAATGAGGTACAGTCTTAAGTTTTAAAAGATGACAGCAGCTGCTATAATACGTATGCTTTAGAAGTCCCTCGCTTATGCTTAGAAATCCTCACCCCTCAGAGTTCAAGCAGCAGAGGAATAAAGTTTCTTCGAGTCCAGCATTTTTATTCCCTTCCTCCAGAGGGAAAACTGATGGAATAAATGTTGGTGCCTGACTCCTCTCCATGTGAGCTGTGATGGCAATCAACCAAGTTTCTGTCCTTTGATGTTACACAATGGCTCCTTTGGTTTCAGTGGTTCCTCATGTCTGCAGGCCCAGCACTTTACACTAATTAATGGTTCTTTCCTCTTTGTCAAGTTACACAATTATAGAGGTTTGCAATAGAAACATTTGTTATCATTCTGTGATATCGGGTACAGATAAGTAAGACTAAGGGCAAGTCTACATTTAAAAAAGTAGTCTACCTTAGTTCCACCGGCATACAGCCACTGCAGTAATTAAACTGTGTTTGCATGTCCACACTATGCTCCTTGTGTGGGCAGTGTGCATCCTCACTAGTAGCGCTTGCATCGATGCAGAGAGCAGTGTGCCATGGATAGCTATGCCACTATCTAGTGCAGGGTGTTCTGGGAAGGTTTTGCGATGCTTCATGAGGCCAAAATGAGTCACGCAGGAGTGACTGGGAGCATGATTTCAGTGTCCTCTAATGCAAAGTTCTGCATCCCACAATTTAATCAGCATCCCATAATGTTTTGTACCTCGTCTCAAAATTCCTGTGAACCCAAACGTCCCTTCTCACTCTCTGCCATCTGTGTCAAAAGGATGGCTCCTACACAGCTCTGCACTATTGTGATGAGTGTTGAGAGCACGAGGCACCTGATCCTGTAGTATTTTCAGAGCTGCCAGAAGAGAATGGGGAACATGCCAGGTCCTTGGAGGCTAGGTTGCTGTGAAACAGAAACAATTAAAGTTGTTGGCAACATTGATGGAGCAGCTGCAGATGGTGGAGTGCCAGTTCTAGGCCGAGAAATTAGTACTGACTGGTGGGATTGCATTGTCATGCAGGCTTGGGATGATGAGCAGTGGGCTGGATGCTGAACTTTCAGATACACAAGGCCACATTCCTGCATATGCATGCAGAGCTAGCTCCAGCCCTTCAGTACAGTGAGACCAAAATGAGATCTGCACTAACAGTGGAGAAGTGGGTGGTGATTGCTCCGTGGAAACTTGCAACCAATCAGTCGGGAATCTATTTGGAGTTGGGAAACCCACCTTAGGGGCTGTTATGATGCAAGTGTCCAGGACCATTAGTCACATCCTGCAACAAAAGACTGTAACTCTGGGCAACATGCAGGAGATACTGGATGGTTTTGCAGCAATGGGATTCCCTAACTGTGGTGCAGCAAGAGATGGCACGTACATCCCTATTTTTGCAACAGACCGCCTTGCCATAGAGTATATCAACAGAAAAGGCTACTTTTTATGGTAATACAAACACTGGTGGATCACTGGGGATGTTTTACTGACATCAATGTGGGCTGGTATGGGAAGGTGTAGGACACATGCATCTTTAAGAACACAGGACTGTTCAAAAAGCTGCAAGAAGGGACTTTCTTTCCACACTGGTGGATTACTATTCAGGATGCTGAAATGGCAATAGTGATCCTGGGAGACCCAGCCTATCCCTTACTCCCATGGTTCATGAAGCCATATACAGGTGACCTTGACAGCACCAAAAGCACTTCAACTACAGGCTCAGCAGATGCAGAATGACCATCGAATGTGCCTTTAATCATTTGAAAGGTCACTGGCTCTGTCTGTTCATGAGTTTGGACCTCAGTGGAAAAAAAATCCCAATAGTTACAGCTGCCTGCTGTGTCCTTCGTATCTGTGAGGCACAGGGGAAGAAAGTTTCTGCGGGCTGTCTGCAGATTTTGAGCAGCCAGATATCAAGTCAATGAGGAGCCCATTTGGCTCAGAGAGGCTTTGAAAGACCATTTCAATAGTGAGCCATAGTAATATATGTTGGTGTAGTATGCTTTACCTGGCATTGCTCAAAATGTAGACACTTACATAGGTTGACGTAAACTGGCTTGCATTGATCTAACTCTGCAATGCAGACCAGGCCTTAAAAGAAGGGGAAACGGGAAAATTGAAATGGAGGCTGTGGGGTACACATCTTAATTGAATTAAGATGTACTGATCAGCAGTAGTAAACATCATGAAGTAAGACTTCTCTCTTTTCTGTTCCCTCTATGCTCTCTCTCATGGACTATTCCATGTATTTCAGTAAGATCAGTTACATGTATTATGTTAAGTTTCCACATGCTTGAACATATTCAAATGAGATAACTCACTGGGATATGTTTAGTCACAAATTTTCATGTCATCTCCGTGAGACAAAGATTCTAAAACGTTTAAAAAACGATACTGGTGTACAGCTCAGGAGGGGAGAGGTGATGGAACTGTGAATATCTGACCAACAGAACTGCATCTATGTGACATTGTCATTTTCAGGACTGACACGCAAATTTGCATGAGTTTCACAATGAATTGAGAAACTTTGGGTCAAATTCTGACACCAGTTTTATACCAATATAACCAAGAGCAGAAGTTGGCTTTGAATATGTGCTGCCTTAATAATATTTAAAACCATTTCCATCCATAGATTTTACAACCCTTGCTCACATGGAGTAGTGCTCAACTGTGTGAGTAGTCCTAATGAAGCTAGCATGAGATTACAGTCCATCGTTTACATGGTAACTGACTAAATAGGGAAAGAGTCATAGAACTTTGAAATAGGACAAATCTGTTAAAGTGACTAGTTCATGCCCCCTGCCAATGCAGACTTGTTCAAAACTCCGTGATAAAACAGCAGGAAGACCCTCTGGACTTCTGGTTCCAGCCTGTAACATTTCATATCATCTGGAAAATAATAATAAACCAGATTTCAATGAGAGATCAGCTTGGGTCTAGTGCCAAAGATTTATAGAGATAGTTACAATTTACTAACGCAGAAATCATCAAAATAATTTATAGATCTCAACTTAGTGGGTGTAGCCAGCATATGTTTTTTAGAAAGGTGGCTCCTCTGGGATTGGAATCAATAACAAAGATTTTATTTACTGATCCACTAACTGACATATAATATTGCTGAACAGTGTTCATTAGAGCCAGGCCCTTCAGCAACAACTGTAGAGGTTTCCTCAACTTATCTGTACCAGCAAATGAAGCCACTCTAAGTGACCTACATAATTAAAGAGTCAGAAGTGTGGAAAATGTATAATAGTATCATGATAAAAATGTATTAAATGACACTAGTTTTCTCTTGCTTTCTTGAACATGATGGAAAAAGTTAAAACAATTGCCCCTCCTTGAACAGCTGCTTCACAGAAAGTAACAAATGGACACAGATAACTAAATTTCATAATTTTTTATAAGTGAAAATGAATTATAAAACAAAAAATCCAGTTTTTCCATCTTTTAAGAAACATGGGTATCAAGTGAAAACCTAGGTAGCCTGCAGCAAATCAAAAGTATCACAATGCCCTCTGCCATTGCTGTATAAATCCTGCAAATATGTCTTTTGCAAAGTGATGACTGCACATTACACTATGCAATGCTTTTTTCTTTGCTATTCACCATATGTGAATGAGATACAGATTCAGCGTCAATACTAAAACTCTGTAAGGTGAAACTCAGTTTTAAAAAAACAAGTCTGAAGAGAATAGGATTCAAGAAAATATTTCTTGAAATTGAAATGAATGAAATGGACCATGAGATTCTACATTCATCAGAGCAGATGTTTTTTTTTTTTGGTCATATAGTAAAATCTGTAGGGCTAATGCGAACATGAAACTAACGTTATATGTTTAAAATTCTTTTAATAACTGCTTTGGCTAATAAAGGACATGGAAATAGATTATCTTTGTTTCAGGCACAGTGCCTTCATTCACTCAATGAGTAATTCTCTCACTATAATTTTAAAAATTTTACAGCACTTTACAATGTCTAACCTGGGAATGATTTTTGAGTATTTTTTGAAGAATATCCATAAAATAAACTACACTCAATAAAAGTGTCTGTTCATTCATCCATAGATGATTGAAAAGTTTAATTCCTTATTTTAAAATTCCGGGGTATGGTTTATTTTTTCATTTATTGAATGTAGTAGACTTACTAGGGCATTCTGCAGGCAGATTTCTTCATATATGTACTACTGTTCTTCTCTCCTGAGTGACATGTGATTTTCATTGATGATAAGAGTAACGGATCAACTAAAATCGCTAGTGAACCACTTTAAAGAGTTATCGCCAAAGCTTGTTCTAGGGATATTCCCAAACTACCGTTGCTCATGGCACTTTTTTGCCTATGTCACCCTTAGTGGCTAAGGAGATGGGGTTGTTACACCCACTTACTGTGGCTGTCTTTAGGCCCAAATCCTGCAAAAACTAGGCAAATTAAACTTTACTCACATGAGTAGTCCTATTGATATTAATAAGACTACTCACATGAGTAAAGTTATGCACATGCTTAAATGTCCACAAGGTCAGGGTCTTGGATTGTAAGATCACTGGAGCAAGGATAATTTCTTCCATATGTTTTACGGTACCTAGAACAATGGCCTCTGTCTGCTTGGGATTTCTGGATACTACTATAATATTAATAATACATATAAAATAATGAAAAGGCTATAATTAATTTTCAGAACTTTCATTATATGCTATGTCGCCTGGTCCCTATTCACTAAATCATTTCAATGCATGATTAAAGTCAAGCACATGTTTATGTCCCATTCACTTTAGTGGGATTTGAAAACACGTTAAGTTCTTTGTTGAAATGGGCTCATAATTGGTAAGAGTCTGATCCTGCACCTATGGAAGTCTAAACAAAACTTTTATTAAATTCCATGGTACAGGATCAAACACTACACAGTCCACAACGTATGTAATTACATGAGTCATATGTATCTTACCATCTTTAAGTAATTTTTTCATATTTTATAGTTGTAGGAAGGGAAAAGAGCACAGTATATCTTGTCTAGACCCTTTTAGACCATTATCATAACTGACTCTGACTCAGATTCTGTAGTGAGGAACTAGCTCATTTTTGCATTATAGTAACATTTACTTGGTACAGAAGAAATTATTTCTGTGACACAAACTCTGCATGCAGTTAGCACTGTATCACACAACACATTAGAGGGCTTCAAAAACATATTGCACTTATTCTCCTATAATAAAAATGATTTTGATTATTAGATTTGCAGAACTAAAAAGGCTCTCCCTCTCTTTGTGACAGCATTAGCCTTTTGCCCCTCTGCAGGGAAAGTCTAAAGCTAAGATGCAATTGCTCACACTAAGGCATAATAATAACAGCATGTTGGACTCATATAAACAAGTTATTTGCATGGGTACACCTCCAATCTGGTATCATGTAGATCAGTTTTTAATTCAGGATCATATAAAGTTTTTACAGCCAGCTAATTCTCAGAAAACAATCTTTTCCTCCTCCAAAAAGAACACACTCAGTGTCTGATAGCAAGAGTATGATAAATCACCAGTGAAGGATGATTGAATCTGCTTGGAAGATTAAACTGCATTTTCTGTTGTACCTACTGAGAACAATGAGGGAAAATTAATGTCACACATTCCTTATTAAATCAAAGTCAAGCAGTTGATGATTTATTCTTGTGATGTCTTCATCAGAGAGCTAAAATATATTTGTATCATAAATGTTCAAGGCACAAAATGTTTTAACACCATCACCGACATTAGGGATCATGATTGAAAGGCGATATATAGTGCTTGAAGATCTCATCAGAAAACCAAACAAGTAAGTGAGAACTCTGTTCCTTGGGCAGCTAAATAAAGATAGGTATTCCAGTTAGTATGAAAACTCTGTGCTACATACCTATCAAATATATTTTCATTTCACACATCCAAAAGTGAAAAATATGTGAAGTGCCTATACGTGGCAGATATTTCTGGGGACCAATATACACAAATAATAAACAGCCCAATTTTCAACCATGGACAACCATAAAGAATGTCCAAACTGCACATCTAGCTGCTCATAACAGCTCCTACAATCATAAATTTCCCTTCTTACCCAACTAAGTTCCCATTTCAGCACGAAAAGGGACAATTTGGGTGTCTTACTACTTGTCCATGCTTAAAAATTCAGCACAGAGTTTTAGAGTTACAGTAGCATTTCTAAACTACAGGCTTTCTCTATGATAGGTTTCTTTGCACTACTATAAATCCCTACTGTAAACACTCTACAGGAGTGAAAAATAACTTACACCAGTATATCTTACTCCAGTTTCAGTTACACCAATGTAAATGTGGAGAGAATCAGGTCTAATGGCATTACTTCCTAATTTAAATCGGTGTGACTGAGAACAGAATTTGGCCACAAAAGTGGCAGTGATTCCAATATGAAAAATTGTACTTGTACTTATGTATTTATCACAGAACTTTGAACATTTCATCTGCATTCTGCCCATTAATCCATATCCAGCTGAACTATTTCTAACGTACCAAATCTCTCAACCCCCTCATATCGCTATCTTGTAAAAAGCAATAAATAAATGAATAAATAAAATCACCTTGCCAGAAAAAATCACCTTCTTTTCCTGCAGAATATTGAATTCCTCCATCACTAATGTGTAAGTCTCTTTGTTTTCAGTTTAAACTGATTTTTATGGAAGAAATCCTGGGTTTTACAAAAAGTATTATTCATTTTTTTCCAATTTTCACCCTATTTTAGTCTCATTCAAATATATAAAAAAAGTACTTGCTTTATTAGGAAAATACAATATGTTGCATGAGATATATGTATTATGATAATATATTAGTCTGCATGTGTGTGCAAAGCTGCCTGTTGAATTAAGGCTATATGTGTTAGTCTAGAAGATACACACAACAAACAGGCATGCACACAAACTCTGAAGTGCATGCACATCTGAATGTACTGATGAATCTCACACCCACCACATACACATTTCAAGCTATTAGCAGATAACACTTTAAAGATCTGACATACTAAAATGGGAAGAAAATAAAAACCTGTATCAGAATGTTTCAGAACATAAGGAAGTATTTTAAAGTTTAAAAAAAAAACAGGAGGAAAAGATTAAATTGATTGTATGTGCTCCAAATGGTGTGGCCCAATTATTAAATGTAAATATTTATAGGCTAATAGGTCTAAGTCTAAACAGTAAACTGTTTATTCAAATGAAAAGTTTTATTTGGCAATTAGCGATATATTGTTTATTTGAACTCAGAGATGGCATTGTGTTTTGAGTTCTGTTTTAGTTTTGCAGCAAACCACGATGAATTCCATTCATCAAAGCATTAATCTACTGAATACTTTTCTCCCATCCTTCCATCCACCAAAATAAACCACAATATTTGCCCAGAAAAAATATTAATAGTTTTTCCACCAATTTTCACCCATTTTTGTTGGTAAAAATTAAATAAAATAAAAACCAAAAACTAAGGGCTGCTATCCTGGATCAGTAACAAGTATAAGATCAGATAAATCACAATCCCTTGAGGGCTAAATTATTGGAGTAGATCCCCTTAATAAAACATAACATTTTATAATCTCTTACTAATCAGTAAATAGTTATTTATTATCATTATTTTAATTCCAGTTGGCCCAGAGCCTCCATCCTAGGTCAGGCCTCATTATGCTAGACACTGTACACAGAGGGTCCCTGCCCCCGAAGAGTTTACTTTTGAATATATTTTTCCAAATGTTTTGAAGGCCATGTTGCCTTTGGATGGATGGGGTTAGAACAAGTGATAGAAGATTACTTGATAGCGAGAAACTAGCTGGATCCCTTAACTATTCATTTCCAAACACTGCAACACTCCGGCTTTTTTAAAAGGTGTATGCTTTTAAAAAGGAAAGTTTCATATTCCTTTTTGAGTATTAGCTGGACTCAACTGAAAAAAATGGTGGGTTTTAGTGGGGAGGCAGATCTCTCTTTTCGGTATTACAGATTTCCTGGGGATTTATTTTAAGTGAATACCCAAATTTTAAACTGGGTTGGTATATAAGGTGTGTAGGAAGACAGCTCTGCTCAGCCAGATCTTACAAGGCCCTCCCAAGCAAGGCTCTCCTCCTACAGATGATTACATCTGTATATGGTATGTGTAGTAGGAATTTTTACCTGTGTATTATGGGAGTAGTAGTGGACAATAAAAGGCAAAGGAAAAGGACACCTGTTCATATATAGCAGGAGTGGGCAAACTATGGCCCGCGGGCCACATCCAGCCCACGGGACCATCCTGCCCAGCCCCTGAGCTCCTGGCCCAGGAGGCTATCCCCCTGGCCCCTCTCCTGCTGTCCCCCAACCCCACAGCCTCACTTGCTCGCTCCACCACTGGCACAATGCTCTGGGCGGCGGGGCTGTGAGCTCCTGGGGCAGTGCAGCTGCAGAGCCCGGCCTGACCCAGTGCTCTGTGCTGTATGGTAGTAGTGTCAGTGTGGTCCGGCTCCAGCCAGGCAGCGTGGCTGTAGCGCTGCCAGCCACCGGTGCTCCATGCAGTGCAGTTCCAGGGACACGGAGCAGGGGGAGTTGGATAGAGGGCAGGGAGTTCAAGGTGGTGGTCAGGGGGCAGGGGTGTGAATAGGGGTTGGGGGGAATGGGGCAGGGGTTCCGGAGGAGCAGTCAGGAAGGAGGAGGGCTTGGAAGGAGCAGTCAGGGGCAGGGGTTCCGGGGGCAGTCAGGGGACAGGGAGAAGGGGTGGCTGGATGGGACAGGGGTCCCAGGGGAGCAGTCAGGAATGAGAGGAGGGGCTGGCTGGGGCAGGAGTCCCGGGGGTGGGAAGATAGGAGGTGCAGGCAAGGCCACGACCCCCTCCCCTAACTGGCCCTCCATACAATTTCTGAAACCCGATGTGGCCCTCAGGCCAAAAAATTTGCACGCCCCAATATATAGTAAACTGGCAATGTGTTCCTAGTGTGGACACAGCAATACTGACAAAACTGTGCTTTTGCTTGTATAATTTATTTCCCTTCCACCCCCATCAGCAAAATAAGTTATACCCAGCAAACATGCAGTTTTGCCACTATAACTACATCTACACTAGGTGTGTGAGGCCGGGATCAACCCTCTTCACACCCTGACTGACATAGCTATGCCTGCAAAAGTTTGTAATATAGACCTGGTCTGCCTCTTTAACCATTCAGGGGTGTTTGCTTGAAACACCCTCCCTGCCACCTCTTTGGGAAATGCTGGTGTAGAGCTTCAAAATATTATTCTTCCTGTCCTTTGTACATACACTGATGAGCAGTGAAATAGTTAACAATGTTGATATTTAATGTATCATATTGATATCTTCATTAGCACTATTAAAATGAATGGTGCAGTTCAAGTCTCTGCTAGAGATTCAGGGCTTTTTACATGAGAATCTTGTACTAGTTTAATTTAAGGTGTGCTTTTAAATCAGTTTACTTACACTGGTGCAAATCCCCTTTGGACATACTTATTTTGGTTTAAACAAGTCTTCCCTCCCTCCCCCCCCCCTCATTTATCCTAAATCCAATTAGTGGTCAATTTAAGATAAACCTAAATAAGCCACTTCTGAAATGAAATATCTAAACAGGCATTTGCACCAGTTTAAATCAATTTAAAATTCAAGTTAAGTAAAACTTGTGCAACTTTGTCATGTAGCCCAGGCATTTTTTTTAAATGAAATCTGAGGGTCTGAGGACAAACTGATAGGTCATTTCATGTCCTAAGGCTAGTCCTTTGTACTCCTCAGGAGGGCACAACCCACACTTTAGGAACCACTGTGCTAGGCAACTTGACAGGGATGAAATGGAAGCGGTACAGCACAAGAGCAGAGAAGTGGAGCGGTCAAAGTGCTACTTGGCTACAGCTCCACAAACTCAGATTGTATGGACATGGCCCTATATACGCATTATTTGTCTGTAAACTTTTCAGATCTAGCCCTCCCCTTATTTTTGCCTTGTATTATCAAGACCACCCCTCCCCAAAGATGCTCAGTACATCTCGAAAAACAAAACAGAAACCCAAGACCACACACCCTAGCGAGCCCAGCATGGGTGAAGCCCGCAAAGAAGGGTGGGGGGAACTCGCTTTAGCGCTGGGATTCCCGCCCCTGCCATTACGCTCAGTTTGACAGCAAGCCCACCAGGCTCGCTCTGGAGCTCGGTCCCGCGCGTAGTAGGATCACGTGCTGCACGTGCGCCCAATCAAGTCAGCCTGGCAAATGAGTCGAGTTTACCTTGGCAACGCCCCGCCCGCGCCTCCTCTCGGGCTGGAAGCTGTTGCTTGGAGACAGGAGAAGCCGGGAGTCCAGGCGGCGGCGGGGCTCGGCGGGACCCTGGTGCTGAGGGACCGATAGCTTCAACCGGCAGCCAGAGCCATGGCGGATCCCTCCGGAGAACCCCCGCCCGAGGCTCAGGCGTCCCCGCGCTCAGGGCAAAGCTCCGAGCAGCTACAGCAGGGGCCCTACCAGCCCACCGAGCCCGGCCAGGAGTCCCCAGCTGCCCGGGGGCCGTACCAGCCCACCCTGCCTGGCCAGGTCCCCTACCAACTCTCCCAAACAGGACAATTTCCTTATGAACCTGGACAAGCCCCTTATCAACCTCACCAGCCAGACCAGGATACCACACCAGGTCAAGCTCCCTATCAGCCTCACCAACCAGGACAACCTGCCTATGAAGCCCATCCAGTGGGACAAGGTCCTTATCAACCCTTATCACAAGAGCCGAGACAAAGCATATATCAGCCACATGCACCAGGACAAGAACCCTACCAACCACTAGATCCGAGACGAAGCATATATCAGCCACATGCCCCAGGACAAGACCCCTATCAGCCACAGGAACCAAGAAGAAGCCTTTATCAGCAACAAGAACCTATGCTTGGTCCTTATCAGGCTTTTTTACCTGGACATGGCCCTTATCAACCACACGAACCGGGCTATGGGCTCTATCAGCCAGGATACAGCCCATATGAGGATGAAATACCTGATCCTGAACCTAGAGCACTGGCAATCCAGAATGCAAAGGCCTATCTAATGAAGAGCAGCACGAAGTCTGGCTTGAACTTGTGAGTGTGAAAAGAGGCGAATAACATGGGTAGGGGAAGGAGGTATGTGTGGAGGGGACGGTAGTGTGAGTGGAGAGGGCAAAGAGGTAAGCAAGTGTAGGAGGGAAGGGGAAGCATGCAGGGAGAATCAAGGACATAAGGGTTAATCTTTTGGTAGTAGTTATAGGTTCTGAGCAGCACTCAGGAGCAGACCTACCAAAAGGAATTTAGAGGGATTAAAGGTAGCTAGATCTGATTGAGAGTTTTAAATCCAGCTTCAAACTGTGAGTGGAGAAATGGTGGGAAAAGCTATAAATGGAAGATGAACATGTTATTAGACATACTACAAACAAGCTATTCCTTATGAATATTACCAGGTATATATCTCAGGCTTAATTTCCATAACACTCAGCTGACATTTTCAACATTAGAGCTAATTACTGTAGTGATGGCTCTGGAACTCAGGAGTTATCCCAGGACATATGCCTTTATCTTTGACATGAGAAACCAACTCTGCTGAGAATTTAATATAGTAGGGCAGTAATATTCTTCCTTGGGGTTTTCATTCTCTTTTGATTTGACAGATATGATCATCTTGCTCAAATGCTGACCAAGATCTTGGATGAACGCCCTATAAATGCAGTAGACATCATTGAGAATATCAGTAAGGATGTGAAATGGGCTCAGTTCCAGAAAAAAATGGACACCCTCCGTGATGAGCATGAAATGCTTCCAACATTTGAGCTGGCAGAGAAATATAAGGCTCTGTTCCTCAAGGGGACAGGAGAGGGAGGAGATCAAGAGCCAGAAGAGGAAATAGTGAGTGATTGTTGTAGAAACAGAGATTAAAGATGGAAAAGGCTTGAGGTTATCTTGCCCATCTCCTGGCGAGTTAGGATTTTTCCCTACAGTATATTCCAATCTTCACTGCTTTACCCCTCGCAATCTTAAATGATCCCTTCAGTGGGGCTTCCACTTCTTGTCCCTCTAGAAATGAGGGATTAAAAAGAAGAGTTACAGCATTCTCTTTTCCTTACATAATCTAGACTGACTAATTTGTTTGGCCTAAAATGAAATTCTTATGGGGATGCACGGGGAACAGGGTAAAGGGCAGTGTGTTCAGCCACTACTGCGGGACAAAGGATGGAGAATTTTTAACTCCCTTTTATTCCAGTTGCAGTTTTGGTCAGTGTCCCAGCTAGAAAAAAGTTATGGTGACATTTGGCCTAAAGAACTGAAGTGTAGAACTGAAAAGGTATTTTTCATATAAAAGCAGCAAGATACTTTTTGTGTCCCCTTACTTCTAATATGCTGAATGTTAAGTTCCGAAATGGTTTTAAGAGAGCTCTGTGGTGAAAGGTAGAACCATTAGGTGGAGAAAGCAAATACCAGTTGTTTGGAGTTGACCTTCAGATCAAGTTAACATTATATGTACAAGTAAATCATTGCAACTGAACATTAAAGATAGAAAGACATTAAGCCATCTTGTCCATGCTGAACCAGTCATCTTCAGGTCAGTGATAGCTAAGAACAAAGTGGTAACATGTCCTTGTAAGAAAAAGCGATGTATTTTGGAAGAAGAAATTGCATTTTTCATATCCTCAACCTAATTGGTTGATACTTAAATGCTTGACGGTGTCAGAGAAATTCCACATAAACCAATAATCACTCTACCAAACTATTCACCCTATAGTATACAACTTCCAGTCTTACTTTTTTTGCTCCACTATCTGATGTAAGTGTCTGGGAATGAGTCTCGAATGGTAAAGGGGTAAAGATGGCAAGACATAGGGAGACTTTTGAGAAAGGCTTGTTGTTGCTTAACTGTGTTCCCATTGAAGCCAATGGAAGGTTTACCACTGATTTCAATGTGAGCAGAAGTACTCCAATGCTGAATGATTTTGAAAATACCACATGTAATATAGTCAAGCTTAAATAATGCATGCTTAGAATACCTCTATATCCAGGTGTACAAAACAGTGACTAATATCTGGGAGGGATTGCTGGCTATATATGGAATTTCTCTGGTTCTTTCAGGTTTTTGAAATCCAACCAAATTAGCTGAGTATGTAAAACGATTATTCTGTTTTTCCAAAATGCACCTGTCATGCACCTGAGGAAATGCAACCTCTCTGTCCCTGGTCATCGGTGGCCTCCCAACCAGTTAGTGGTATTGATATACTTGTATATGTGTGCCAGCACTGAGATCCCTTATATAGATTGCTCATACTGTCCATCTATAACTAGTCTGACCCTGAATGTTTGAAGTAGTTAAGAGAGCACTGGGAGTTTGGAATCTTGGATTCTTTTCCAGAATCTGCTGCCTGAAAGCTGCATATTGTTTAAGCTCTCTGCCTCGATTTCTCCTTCTGTAAAATGGTATATTATTACCTTCTTCAGGGGATGTTGTGGGGCTTAGTTAATTAATGTTTATAAAGACTTTGAAAGGATGAAAGACAATGTATAAATGCTAAGTATTATTTTTAGTGGGTAATATACTTAACCTTTTAAAAATATCTTTTATTTATACCTCAGCTTTAACTTCGGCAATTTCTTCCCTAGACAGATAGCCCTCTACCCAATGTGATGGAGACAGCCTTCTATTTTGAACAGGCTGGAGTCGGCTTGAGCATGGATGAAAACTACCACATATTCCTTGCCCTCAAGCAGCTGGTCAGCATGCAGCCAATCCAGACATGTCGCTTCTGGGGCAAGATCTTGGGCTTGGAGATGAACTATATTGTGGCTGAAGTAGAGTACCGTGAGGGGGAAGAGGAGGAGGAGACAGAGGAGGAAGAAGTGATTGAGGAGGGGGGAAAAGAAGGGAGTGAGGAAGAAGATGAGGAGAAAGAAGATGAGCCACCGAAGTCC
Organism: Chelonoidis abingdonii; assembly: GCF_003597395.2. NCBI lineage: Eukaryota > Metazoa > Chordata > Testudines > Testudinidae > Chelonoidis > Chelonoidis abingdonii. Next base: position 34,681,437 of record NC_133773.1, read on the forward strand.
ACCTATAAGTCCCCACCAGTGGTCCCAAAAGAAGAAAACCGGACTGGCACCAATAAGTTTATCTATTTTGTCTGTAATGAGCCAGGCAAACCCTGGGTGAAGTTACCTCCAGTGACACCAGCGCAAATTGTGGCTGCCAGGAAAATCAAGAAGTTCTTCACTGGAAGGCTGGATGCTCCTATTGTGAGCTATCCACCTTTCCCAGGGAATGAGGCCAATTATCTGCGTGCGCAGATCGCCCGGATCTCAGCAGGGACCCAGATCAGCCCACTGGGGTTCTACCAGTTTGGAGAGGAGGAAGGAGATGAAGAGGAGGAGGGGGGAGCAGGAAGAGACACATATGAAGAAAATCCTGACTTTGAGGCCATTAGCGTGATGGAACTTGTGGATTCCCTTTCCAACTGGGTGCACCATGTACAGAATATTCTAATGCAGGTAATACTCTATGTAACCAGTACTGGTCTTGAATACCAATTATATGGTTACCAATGGTGTCTCAGAAAGTAAATGAAAATATTCATCTGCATAGGGTGAACTGTTCACCTCATTTGGGGCTGAGCTAGAATTGTCTCCTATAGCATATTGGCAGCAACTTTCTAGGTTGTTGTTTTTTTTGCAGGGGGGGTGGCAGTTGCATGCCTTCCTCAGGATAAATGTGCAGGAATAACCTGTTGGGATAAGGGAATATGTCCCTCAATAATCAATTTCCTGTAATTATATGGGATTGAGCATTGGTGGACTTTGATCCTTTCTGGCTGGTTTCTGTTTCTCCAAAGGCCAGAGACAGTTTCTTTCCTGACTTGGCAATGACTAGGTATGCTTGATTAGCTAGAGTGCTAATACCAATGTAGGCTGTTCATAACTGTACATAAAGGGCACACTGTCCAATATTTTCTCCAGTTGAATTTTTGTTGTTTACACTGTAAGTAGTGCCATTACAGAAGCTTGACAATAACACTTAACTCTGTTAATGTGGACCCTTTGTTTCTTCTGAAGGAAAAGCTGTGTGTGACATGGCATTTATTTCCTTGTTAAAAGTTAGCATTAATGCTGTCAACACAGGTCTGGGAAGAGTATTTGTTAACTTGATCTTTCTTTGCTGGGTGACTGACTGCCCTCTAGCAGCAGAACAATAATATTGTAGAGTCACACATTGAGTATTGGGGAATATTTTGTTTTTTATTTCTTGGCAACAGCATGATGGCTTTAAATATAAAATCAATAGATATTTAGAATTTTGAGGACATTTTGAATTGTTCCTTCTAACTGTTGGCCAGACGTAAGCAGTAACCTATACAAAATAATGGATAGATTCATATATTCCAAGGCCAGAAGGTACTGTTCTGATCCTCTAGTCAGACCCCCTGTATAACACAGATCATGGAAATTCCCAAAGTAATTCTTAGAGCATACCTTTTAGAAAAACATCCAGTCTTGATTTTAAAAGATTCCCCGTGATAGAGAATCTACCATGACCTTTGGTACATTTTTCCAATGGATAATTATCTTCACTGATAACAATTTACACCTTATTTCCAGTCTGAAGTAGTCTAGCTTCAACTTTCAGCCACTGCATTATGTGATACATTTGCTATATTAAAGAACCCATTATCAAATATTTGTTACCCATGTAGTACTTATAGACTGTTCAAGTCACCCCTTAACTTTCTATTTGTTCAGCTACATTGAGCTCCTTAAGTCTACCACTAAAAGGCATGTTTTCTAATCCTTAATGATTCTTGTGGTTCTTCTTTGAACCTGCTCCAATTTATCAACATCATTCTTGAACTGTGGACACAGTATTTCAGCAGCGGTCACACGAGTGTCAAATACAGAGGTAAAACAACCTCTCTATTTTTGCTTGAGATTCCTCTGTTTATGCATCCAAGGTTTACATTAGCCCTTTTGGTGACAGTGTCACACTGGGAGCTTTTCTTCATCTGATTATCCACCATGACCCCCAAATCTTTTTTAGAGTCACTGCTTCCAAGGATCGTTTCTCTCATCCTGTAAGTATATATTCCTTTTTCCTAGATGTATAAATTTACATTTAGTCATATTAAAATGGATATTGTTTGCTTGCTCCCAGCTCACCAAGCAATCTGAATTGTTCTTATTAGTGACCTGTCCTCTTCATTATTTGCCATTCCCCCAATTTTTGTGTCACATACAAACTTTATCCATGATGATTTTATATTTTCTTCCAGGTCATTGATAAAAATGTTAAATGGTGTAGGGCCAAGAACCAATCCCTGCAGACCGCTGCTTGATGACGATTCCCTGTTTACAGTTACATTTTGTGACCTGTCAATAAGCCAAATTTTAATCCATTTAATGTGTGCCATATTCATTCTGTGTCATACAACTTTTTTAATCAAAATGTCATGCGGTACCAAGCCAAACTCCTTACATTAATGTATTACATCAACACTATTACCTTTATTAACCAAACTTATAATCTTTTAAAAAAACATATCAAATTAGTTTGACAGGATTTATTTTTCATAATCCTATGTTGATTGGCATTAATTATATTACCTTCTTGAATTCTTTATTAATCAAGTTCCACTTTATTAATCAATTCTGCCACTTGTATTCACAGTGGAATAGTACCATCACAGTTGTCAGTATCAGCAACAAGGCCAAGGATTGAATGGATCCAGGACAGAACCATCCTCTCATCCATAGAAAGTGGTCCCTCCTGGTCAGGACTGAGGCACTCTGGCAAAACAATATGGAGATACAGACATCATTGCTGCCTATGCTGTCTCTGCTCTATGAGGCCTGGATTGTAATTTGGACTACGTGCCTGGACAGGGAAAGATGGAGAAGTAAGACTTCTCCTTACACATTTGTGCAGGCTACCTGGACCTTAGGTCTAGAAATGCAGGAGTAAGTGGGTGCTATGTGCCTGCTTACTTCATGCCCCTACAAGGAGGCCGGCAGCAAATTATTACCCCTTCACTGATGGAAGAAGCAGGGGGCAAACTGTGCCTCAGAGGTGTGTCTCTGAGGCACAGTGCCTCCTAAAGAAGCCCCTGGAGTGGTGAAGCCCTTGCTGGGCTCTGGCTACCAACACCATCTAGCTATGAATTAATATAGGATTTTAGTCTTTTGGTTTAAAACCAAAATCTTTCAGGAACACTAAGTGCATCTTTTTTAAAAATTGAGAACTCTAAATCAGATTGAAATCTGATGACTGAGTATAAGGCAATGAATTCTGAAGCAGCTAATTGAATAAGAGATGCCTGGAGAACTCTGCCAAATATAATTGTATATCACCTATTTATCTATTTTTCTTTTTATATGCCACCCATTGCCGTGGTGTTTAGGCACCTTAGTTCTTCTGAACTGAATGTTTTAACTCACATCACAGTATTTCAGAGATTGCTGCACCTGCTTTATAACTCTTGGTACGTCGGTTGTAGGGCCGCTGTTCCTGGATTAACCCCTCTCAAAAGTCAGAGGAAGAAGAAGAAGAAGGTGAGGAGGAAGAAAAAGCAGAAGAGCCAGATGAACCACAGCCAGAAGTGGGACCCCCTCTTCTGACTCCACTCTCTGAAGATGCAGGTACATGCCACTCAGACTTCTTTGAATAATTGATCTTTTTTTACAGTGAACATCCATCTAGAGTTTTTAGCAGCTCTCTAATAAACATTCTAGAGTTCTGGGTCCCCAAGGCAGCATGGGGGGTAGCTTGGGATTGTGAGATAATCACATTAACTGTATGTTTCTGCTAACATGATCAACAGGGAAATAGTTAACAATGTTGACATTTAAACTGTCACCTTTAGCTTTCAGAGTTAACAGCTCCACTAGTCATACAATTTAAGGCCAGAAGGGATCACTAGTCTTCCCTCCTTTATATCAGAGGGCACCAACCCCAGCCAGGACTCACATACTAAACCTAACATCTGAAATGCGACCAACATATTGTAACCTACAGGAGACTAGACTGTTATGTGCCACAGGCAGACACTAGAAGGGACCAATGGCAGGAAAATGATTAAGTGAGATATATCCAGATAATCCTGGCAAGTGACCCATACACACATGCTAGCAAAAAACTCCCAAGGTCATGGTCAATCTGATCTGAAAATTTGTTCCTGACCCCACGTATGGCAATCAGCTGGACCCTGAGCATGTGATCAAGAACCAGCCAGGCCAGCACCTGAGAGAGAGAATGCTCAGTGCCACCCTACCCAATGTCACATCTGCAGCTGTAGCCATCCCTGATACTTCAGAGAAAGGAGATAAAAAAACCTCTCAAAATACACTGAATGGGAGAATCCCTTTTGACTAGGTCTGTTGAGCAATTAAAAAAATTAATTGGGATTAATCGCACTGTTAAACAATAATAGAATACCATTTAAATATTTTTGGATATTTCCTACATTTTCAAATATATTGATTTCAGTTACAACACAGAATGCAAAGTCTACAGTGCTCATGTTATTTTATTTTTTATTAGAAATATTTACACTGTAAAAAAACAAAAGAAATTGTATTTTTCAATTCACCTAATACAAGTACTGCAGTGCAATCTCCTTATCATGAAAGTTGAACTTACCAATATAGAATTATGTAAAAAAATACTGGATTCAAAAATAAAATAATAAAATTTTAGAGCCTGCAAGTCCACTCAGTTCTACTTCTTGTTCAGCCAATCACTCAGACAAACAAGTTTGTTTACATTTCCAGGACATAATGCTACCCGCTTCATGTTTACAATATCACCTGAAAGTGAAAACAGGCTTTTGCATGGCACTGCTGTAGCCGACGTCACAAGATATTTACATGTCAGATGCGATAAAGATACATATGTCCCTTCATGCTTCAACCACCATTCCAGAGGACGTGTCCATACTGATGATGGGTTCTGCTCGATAACAATCCAAAGCAGTGCAGACTGACACATGTTCATTTTTATTATCTGAGTCAGATGCCATCAGCAAAAGGTTTATTTTCTTTTTTGGTAGTTCGGGTTCTGTAGTTTCGGCATTGGAGTGTTGCTCTTTTAAGACTTTGGAACCATGCTCCACACCTCATCTCTCTCAGATTTTGGAAGGCACTTCAGATTCTTAAACCTTGGGTTGAGTGCTGTAGCTCTCAAATCTCACATTGGTACCTTCTTTGCATTTTGTGAAATCTGCAGCGAAAGTGTTCATTTTAAGAAATGAACAAGAAATGAAATGTTCATTTTAAGAAATGAACAACATGTGCTGGGTTATCATCCAAGACTGCTATAACATGAAATATATGGCAGAGTGCAGGTAAAATGGTGCAGAATACATCCAATTCTCCCCCAAGGAGTTCAGACACAAATGTAATTAATGCATTATTTTTTTTAACAAGCATCATCAGCATGAAAGCATGTCCTCTGGAATGGTGGCCAAAGCATGAAGGGGCATATGAACGTTTAGCATATCTGGCACTTAAATACCTTGCAATGTCAGCAACAAAAGTGCCATGCAAATGCCCCACTTTCTGGTGACATTGTAAATAAGAGGGCAGCGTTATCTCCTGTAAATGTAAACAAACTTGTTTGTCTTAGCGATTGGCTGAACAAGAAGTAGGTCTGAGTGGACTTGTAGGCTCTGAAGTTTTACATGGTTTTGTTTTTGCAGTTATGTAACAAAAATAATCTACATTTGTAAGTTGCACTTTCACTACAGAGATTGCACTACAGTACTTGTATGAGGTGAATTGAAAAAGACTTTATTTTTATCATTTTTACAGTGCAAATATTTGTAATAAAAATAATATAACTTTGATTTCACTACAACAGAGAATACGATAAATATGAAAATGTAGAAAAACATCCAAAATATTTAATAAATTTTAATTAGTATTCTGTTGTTTAACAGTGTGATTTAAAATTGCAATTAATCGCAATTAATTTTTTTAATTCTGATTAATTTTTTGAGTTAATCATGTGAGTTAACTGCAAATAATTGAGAGCCCTACTTTTGACCTTTATCACCACTTCCTGATGTGCTCTTTTCAGGGGTCTCTTCTGCTTCTGACTGGCCCCCCTTAGTTTGCCCTGAGTCAGGGCAATTCTTGGACCCTCACCTCTAACTGAGTCTAGCAGTCTTCTTCAGTCTCTTGACTGTGTTTGTGGAGGCAGCCTGGTGCAGGGGCATTACCCCTCTGCTGCCCCAGGGACCTTTGCCTCCTCTTCCTTCTCCGTACTCTCCCCTTCATAGCCATCCTTGTTTCTTCTATGGGCTGCAGCTGTGGGTGCCTGCCTCCATGATTGGAAGCCATGGCAACTGCATGGGATGTGGTCAAGCTGCTTGCCTGTAAACCTGAGAGGTTCTCCTCCCCCTTCTGTCTATGCTTGGAGTTCATATACCCCATTTCACTCCTGCTTTAGAAACAAAAGACATAAACTGAAAGTGAGTCCCAGGGCTCTGAACCCTACCATTACATGCAACCCTGTCATACAACTGCATTCATAAATTTGTCCAGCTCTCTCTTAAAGCTAATTAAATTGTTTGCCCCCACAACTCCTGTTCAGAAGTTGTTCCAGAATCTCACATCTCTGATGGCTAGAAATCTTATAATTTCTTGCCTGAATTTGTCTATGGCTAGTTTATATCGATATGTTCTTGTGCCAGCATTGTCCTTTAGATTAAATAGATCATCACCCTTCCTGGTATTTACCCCCCCTAATTTATTTGCAGAGATCAATCATTATCCCATCTCAGCCTTCTTTAATCTAGACTTAAAAAGCCAAGCTCTTCCAGTCTCATAAAATAGGCCTTCAATTCCCCTGATCATTCTAGTAGCTCTTCTCTGCACCTATTCCAGTTTACATTCAGCTTTCTTAGCATGGGTCATCAGAACTGTAACCAGATTTCTAAGTGAGGTCTTACCATTGCCTTGTACAATGCCATTAATACTTTTCTATCTCTACAGGAAATACCTGGCCTAATATATTCTAGGATTGCATTTGTGTTTGTCACAGCTGCATTAACTCATAGTCATCCTGTGAATGGCCCACACACCCAGGTCTCTCTCCTCCTCTGAGCCCCCAGGTTGTAGCAGAAATCCTTATTATTAGACCATACATGCATGATCTTACACCTTATATTATTGAATTCCATCGCATTTCTGTTACACTAGTCTTCAAGGTCATCCAGATCTTCCTGTATAATATTCTGATCCTCTTCTGTATTGACAGTGCTTCCCAACTCTGTATCATGAGCAGATTTCATTAGCACATTCCTACTTTTTGTGCCAAGATCATTAATAAAAATGTTGAATAAGATTGGTGCAAAGACCGATCCTTGAGGAACTCTGCTAGTAACCTCCCTCCAATCCAGTAATTCACTTTGCATCCCAACCCGTTGCCTTCTTCCCTTTAGCTAATTCCTTATCCAATTTACAATGCTTTACTGATCCCCCTCTTCCTAATTTAACCAATAATTTCCCATATGGTACTGTGTCAAATATTTTACTGAAGTCCAAGTATATTAGATCTACTGCACTTCCCTTATCTAAAAAAAAAAATGTTTTTTTGTTGTTTTCTGAAAGAAGGAATTCAAGATAGTCTGGAATGATCTACCCTTGGTAAACCCATTGTAACAGGATCCCTGGGGTGCAGCCTGGGACTATAGGACCACTGTACCCTCTTAGCTCTCCAGCCTGCGCTATCTCTCACAATGCGTTGCTAGTGATAAACAGCAAACTCCTCTAGGAACTGTTATCACTCAGCACAACTGCACGTGGAGCCCCATACCCAGCTAGATTGCATGAATGCTCCCAGAGCCGCTCATGAATCACACAGTGAAAGGTACCAGCCAGATCCCCCCAACTCCCAGCCTTATACCTCAGGAATATACCGACTGGCACTGCTCAAGACCTTTTCTTGAGCAATGCAAGTTTATTAATTGGCTTACCACTTCATCAATGGAAAATGGATATACACCAGACTTTGTAAACCTGAGCAGAATTACCAAATACTTCAGGCAAATTCACTGGTAAAGATAAACATTAAAAAAGTTTATTGATTACAAAAGAGAGATTTTAAGTTATTATAAGTGATTGGCAAAAAGTCAGAGTTACCAAAAGAAAAGAAAATATAAGCATGCAGTCTAAACTCTCAACCCTATTAGACTGGACAACACCTATATTAAGCAGTTTTTCTCACCCCACTGGCTATATCAGTACATCGTACACAGGTTTTACCCTTGAAACCTGGGCCAATGTCCTCTGTTTGAGTTTTCAGTCTTCTGAGCATCCTTGTTGCTTGCGGCACAGGTCGGGGAAGGAGAAAAGGCCAAACATGGGGCCCCTGTGTTCTGTTTTATATCCTTAGTCCATGTGCTTGGAGAAATAAGTCCAGACATGTCTGGTGGGCATTGCTGAGTCACTAGGCAAGGTTGAGCAATTCCCCTGGTATGGCCTTAAGCAGGTGAGTCTTTGAATTGCAGCTGCCTTGCTGGACAGTGACTGTTGATGGTTGTTCGACACCGACCCGGGCACTGGTTATCCCCCTGGTTATTGTCTTTGGGGAGCTCTGGACGCTTCCCAACTTACAGTATGTTTTAGTGACAACCATACAACACAATCTCATAACTTCATATGCTCTAATGATATACATATTTAGATAGAACAATGACTTTCGGCAGATCATAGCCTTTCCTCACTTGGCCTGCTTTATATGCAATATCACAATCATATACAAATGATGAATATGGGGTTTACAGGGTGCTGCCTTGGGGTGTAGAGTGTCAGACCCATATTACACTACATCCCCTTTATCATATACGTCTGTGAATTTAATTATCCCTTCATTCACACATTTATACTAAAATCTTGCTTACTATTGAGATTAGACTAACAGGTCTGTAATTTCATGGATCACCTTTTTTTCCCTTTCTTAAATATAGATACATAGTTAGCTGTTCTCCAGTCATGTGGTACTACCCCCAAATATATAGATATTTTAAAAGACCTTCCCTTCCAGAACAGAAATCTCATGTGCCAGTTCTTTTAGTATTCTAGGACAGGGGTTGGCAACCTTTCAGAAGTGCTGTGCCGAGTCTTCATTTATTCACTTTGATTTAAGGTTTTGCGTGCCAGTAATACATTTTGATGTTCTTAGAAGGTCTCTTTCTATAAGTCTATAATATTTAACTAAACTATTGTTGTATGTAAAGTAAATAAAGTTTTTAAAATGTTTAAAAGCTTCATTTAAAGTTAAATAAAATGCAGAGTGCCCCGGACCAGTGGTCAGAACCCAGGCAGTGTCAGTGCCCCTGAAAATTAGCTCACATGCTGCATTCCGCACCCATGCCATAGGTTGCATACCCCTGTTCTAGGATGAAAATTTTCCTGTCACCTCAGTTTGAGTGCATTTAGATCTTTAAGTTTTTCTTCCACCTCAGATGTGGTAATTTCCATTTCGAGACAGTCCTTTCCATCAGCCTTACTGCCTTCATGCACACATTCTATGTTGTTATTGTTACTGAAAGCTGAGGCAAAGTATTCATTTAGTTTTTGGGCCATATTTGGACTGTCTTTAATCTCCTTTCCATCCATACGGCATAGCGGCCAAACTTCATCCTTCCTTATTCTCTTTTTATTTATATAACTTAAAAACATCTTATTATTTGTTTTAATTTCCTTGGAAAGAGCTAATTCAGCTTGACTTTTAGAAATTCTCACTTTATTCTTACATTTTCTAACCTCCATGATGTAGCTTCCATGGCATATCAAGCTCTTTTTCCATTCTCTATAGACTCCCTACTTACTCCTAATAACCTTTTTGAGGTGGCTGTTCATCAACTTGAGTCAGATAGTTTTTGTAGAGTTAATTTGAAGGAATTCCAAGCTTCCTCCACATTGAGAGGAAAGGGGGAATTTCACCTCTCAGAGCTACTGTCTCAGGTTCTCTGCAGGTTCAGGAAGACAACACTACATCAGTTACATTGAGTTGATGTTTTTGTCATTATCTTATGCTAGAAAAAATATTACAGAAAAGTTTAGATCCTAGAGCACAATACTGCAGCAAGTACTGCATACAACCACTCCATTCTTAGATTAAGGTCATATCTTTGTATTATTGGGATCTGGGTCTCCCAAATTTGGGAGTATGTGGTCCACAGTGTTCTTTGCCTGGGGAACTGGTATTTAATTAAGTACCACTGAATTTCAGGAGCTGTGTGTGTAACCTTCTTTTCTCCTGTTCTTCTTACTACACCCTTGAATTAATAACTCTGTGACTATCAACTAGTGACTCCACACTAGACTTTAGATTACAAGGCTTCCACAATATTTAAAGTTCTTGATCCTTGTCTATCAACCCCTTTAACATCCATTTTAAAATCCCTTTTTAGGATACATCAATTGCTTGGGTTTTGAGAACAACTGTATAGAGATGAAATCCTGTCCTGTATCTAACTACCAGATATTTCATAGATGTTCATGAGTCAGTTCATTCACGTGTGTGTTGTTGGTTTTTTTGGCAGAAATTCAGAACATCCCTCCTTGGACATCTCAGTTATCCACAAACCTAGTTCCTCAATATGCCATTGCAGTCCTTCAGTCCAACCTCTGGCCTGGAGCGTACTCCTATGCTATCGGCAAGTAGGTAGCTCTTACTTATATAGCTAGACTGGTTAACCTTAGTATCTCAAAGTATTCACTCCTATTCCATCTTAAATTGGTTAATCACAAAAACTTATTTAATTCATTCAGTTTAAATGTTTTGTTTTGGTGATTTTTAAACCACTGACTTCACCCACTACTAAAATGTTACTACCTCGGGAGTTGATCATGGAGGCCATTTAACAGTGCACAGCGATAACAACAATAATTTAGGGCAAGAAGTGAAGAATACCATCTTCAGTGACACTGTAGTGGAAATCAGATTTATAGAACGTAATTATCCAATTAGTATTTGGCCAAGATTTCAGGTTTAACACCCCTATTCTTGCAAAAAAAGTGCCATGGGATCTTTAATAGCCACGACACATTCATCATTATTTACATTAGTTAAATGCAGATGCCATTATTGAACATGCTAGCTATAGAAAAAATGTCCCAAGTGGGGAAGCCTAAGAACAGGCAGAGCCCTAAGGGTTTTGTTTTTTTTGCCAGGAAGTTGTGTGATCTTGCTTTTTCTCTCAGGAAATTTGATAATATCTATCTGGGCTGGGGTCACAAATACAGTCCAGATAACTACTCACCCTCGATGCCCCCACCGGTGCAGACAGAGTACCCTAGTGGGCCAGAAATCACTGAAATGAATGACCCTACTGTGGAAGAGGAGCAGGCACTCAAGGCTGCACAGGAAGAAGCTTTGGCCGCAGCTGAGGAAATGGATGAGATGGAGGAAGAAGAAGATGAAGATGAGGATGATTAAAATGCTACAAGAATCAGATTTGTATAATAGTTTTTCTAAAAAATAATAAATAGTTTTAATACATTTAGTATAATAACCAAGCTAATCTAAAAATAAATGTTTCTTTAAAATAGATGCCTTTGTTTTTTCTTCTCTTGTAGACTCTCCTTATTTTAAATAAATACGTTGACATTAGAAAAATGTCTTCACTAATGATATTAAGGCTGGCAGCATGGACTCTGTGGCAGAGCATATAGTTGAGGATTCAACGGGATTAAATTGCTGCCCTTGTTAATAAACCTTTGTTTAAAATGGTAGTGGAAACCTTTGCCATTTTCTGTTAGAAAGCCCTCACCTAGACTGGTATTTTCAATCCACTTCCTAATAGACAAATTCTCATCCTCATATTCTACCACTATTCTCGTACCTGAAGTGGACATATCTTAGATCGAATTAAAATTACTTACTTTGCATCCTCGCGGCATGCCACGGCTCCCCCGTCAACTCTCCTTCTGCCTCTCGCCGAACTGGAGTTTAGCAGTCGATGGGAGAGCGATCAGAGATCGATATATAGCGTCTACACTACATGTGATAAATTGATCCCCGATAGATCAATCGCTACCCGCCAGTCTGAGGGGTAGTGTAGACGTACCCTTAGAGACTAACAAATTTATTTAGACATAAGCTTTCATAGGTTTTAGCCTACAAAAGCTTACGCCCAAATAAATTTGTTAGTCTCTAAGGTGCCACAAGGACTCCTCGTTCTTTTCAATTATTTTTGTCACTCTTCTCTGGACTCTCTCCAATTTGTCCACATCTTTCCTGAAATGTGGCATCCAGAACTGGACAGAATAGTCTAGTTGAGGCCTAATCAGCATGGAGTTGAGCAGAAGAATTACTTCCTGTGTCTTGCTTATAACACTCCTGCTAATACAGCCCAGAATGATGTTCCCTTTTTTTGCAACAGTGTTATACCGTTGACTCATATTTAGCTTATGATCCACTATGACCCCCAGATACCTTTCTACAGTACTCCTTCCTAGGCAGTCATTTCCCATTTTGTATGTGTGCAACTGATTGTTCTTTCCTAAGTGGAGTATTTTGCATTTGTCCTTATTGAATTTCATCCTATTTACTTCAGACCATTTCTCCAGTTTGTCCAGATCATTCCAAAGCACTTGCAACCTCTCCCAGATTGGTATCATCTGCAAACTTTGTAAGTGTACTCTCTATACCATTATCTAAATTACTGATGAAGATATTGAATAGAACTGGACCCAGAACTGATCCCTGCGGATTGGGTGTCAATCACTACACCAGGTGCAGGCTCACAAAGAGTCCTTCTGCTCTTGTTCCTAGAGTGCTGAAAATAAAAAAAAGATTGTGAAATACTGACTTTGTAAAAACTTTACATTTACTTTGTATTCCCTGATATGTGGAAGGGATGGGCTGTTGAGAGTCAGCAGCTGAGAGAAAGAACTCTTTGTTGTTCTTTTCAGTTGGTGGGTGCCATGGGAATTTTGTCACTGACTTCAGTGCCGGGCAGGATTGGACTCTTGGACCCAAACTGTTATACCAATAAAAACTAGCAGGATCTTATTAAAGGGGACAAGACATTTGTCACATTTATTATAAATACCATAATAAAATAAAAGATAACAGCAAACAATGTTGTTTGG
>NC_133773.1:34695311-34782196 GCF_003597395.2 Chelonoidis abingdonii
CCAAATCTACTTCTAACATAAACCTTAAGTTATAAAGTATTAATTGACAATAAATCAATAAATCATTTCCCACATAAACCATGTTTAGTATAAACCTTCTTTAATATCCCTACAAAATATTTCAAGGGGCTGAGCACTCACTGATGGTGCGTTCAGCAACCCAGTGCTTGAGCCACATTTATAATAGCTATTTATCTTGATCTATGCATATACTGACAAGAGTTTCAGAAAATCTCTAATCAATTGCATACATCCCATTTTTATTAACATGTTTCTTTATGAAAAATGGATCATAGAAGCTGATTAGGGTCTCATGTCAAACTCCGGAGAACACTATTCAGAGACAGTTTTGCTAATTTATCATGTTTTCTGTTTTTTTCACACTACATTTTCATTAAGGACAATATTCTGAAAAATCTCTGTTGTGTGAGATGTACTGGCATTTTCTTGCATCTTATTCCTCTGTTAAAGGGAACACTGTCAACCTGAATTTTCAAAAGTGACTACGTTCAAAAAAAGCAGTTTTAGGGCTGCACTTACATTAGAAAAATTAGGACCAGTGATTTACTACCATCTACATCTGTATTGTACATATGCCATTGAAAGGATACACCTAGAGGCCTGTCCTGCATTAGGACCTGTAAACCAGTAGCAGCAAAAGTATTCTGGTGTTTGTATACCGGTATCATCTAATACTGGAGGTGGTAAAAATACCTGAGCTCTGTTGACCTGAATGGCTTTCAAGATCAAATATTAAATCTGTAACATCATAATAACTAGACAGTTAATTACTAAAGGCTTACTGTATATCACAAAATTATTGCAAAAGAATTTAGGGCTCAATTCTGCTCCTAGTGCAATCAATGGCAAAACTCACATCAACATAAATGATTAGGGCCCTACCAAATTTGAAGTCCATTTTGGTCAATTTCATGGCCATAGGATTTTTAAAATAGTAAATGATTTCAGCTATTTAAATCTGAAATTTCATGGTGTTGTAATTGTAGAGGTCCTGACCCAAAAAGGAATTTGCAAGGGGGGGAGGGGTTCAGAAGGTTATTGTAGGATGGGTTACAGTACTGCTACCCTTACTTCTGTGCTGCTGCTGGCAGCAGGCTGCCTTCAGAGCTGGGCAGCTGGAGAGCAGTGGCTGCTAACCAGGACCCCAACTCTGAAGGCAGAGTCACTGCCAGCACCAGCACAGAGTAAGCATGGCATGGTATGGTATTGCTACCCTTACTTCTGTGCTGCTGCTGGCAAGGTGCTGCCTTCAGAGCTGGGTGCCTGGCCAATAGCCACCGCTTTCCAGCCACCCAGTTCTGAAGGCAGCACACCAGTGGCAATACCACAACCACCATAAAATAACCTTGTGGACTCCCCCCCTCCAACTCCCTTTTGGCTGGGGACCCCCAATTTGAGAAACACTGGTCTCCCCCATTAAATCTGTATAGTATAGGCTAAAAGCATACAAAAGACCAAAATTCACAGGGGAAGACCAGATTTCACAGTCTGTAGCACATTTTTCATGGCCATGAAGTTGGTATGGCCCTAGAAATGATGTGGGACAGATCTCCCATAACCTCTCAGGCTCGTGACCTCCCATAACCTCTCATAACCCGTGCAGATGGAGGTGCTGCAGGTGTGCGGTGTCCATGAGACAGCAAAGTCTAGGCAACGCTATTATTTCACTAACTTGAACTAACCGTGACATACCATACAACACCGGCAGCGAGCAGAACCCTATGCAGTGTCACCCAGTGCAATTCCCAGCGTGCAGTAAGTCCCGGCTCTGAGAGGGGCGGGGAGAAAGGATGCGGCTTTGCACGTTGAGAAGCTGGAGTTTCTCGAGCTAGTCCCGTTTCCTGGGCTGTAAGAACATCGCTGTTTGTCCCCCATGGAACATTCCTGCCCTTTAAACCCCACAAAGGGACTGTCTAAACGGGGCTTGTACCAGCCGCCTCCCTGTGAGCGTCCTTGACAATGGTACAGTCCGGATTCCGGAAGTGCCTGTCCGCGAAGGACCAATAGGAAACTAGCCCGAGAAAAATTCAAACTCTGGCGGCCGTTGCAGACGCAGGAGGTGGCCGGTGGACGTGGTTGGGGAGCCGAGGGGGCCAGCGGTTTGTCCTAGTAGCTCTGCACGGCGTGACGCACAGCGGGGCGATGGCGGAGGAGGGAGCCGTGACGGTCTGCGTGCGGATGCGGCCGCTCATCGCCAGGTGACTGCGGGGCACCAGAGCCCTCTCCCCGTCCTGCCCCGGGACCCCGCCTTGCCCCGCTCTGCAGCTGCCCAGCGCTCGGCCCTCTGGGGGCTCTTCGATCCCCTGGGAAGGGGTGTCCGGCCCTGCCCAGAACTGCCCCCGGCGGGGCCCGCCCTGCCCCAGCCTCCGCTTGCCCGCAGCAGTGGGGGAGCTGCGCTCAGCAGGCCCAGGGAGCCGGTCACGGTCGGGCCGCACCCCGCGGGCCGTGTACGCCCTGGGCAGGGCAAGGGGATTGTGCGTCCGGGTCAGGAGCTCAGTGCCGCGGCAGAGCCGGTGTTGGCGCTGTGGCACTGAGCAAAAGCGCCCGTAAACGCGGGGGCTGCGGGGGGTAGTTACAGCTGGGGCGGGGTCTGTGATTCGGAGCTCTCGGCAGATTCGGGCCGCTGCCGCTTTGCTGACCTCTCTGGCTCACATTTTGAAGAGTAGTTTTTGTAACTGGAAGGAGTAAAGACTTGCCAGTTGAGCTGCTACGAGCCAGACCTTTCCTAGGTTTGGCTCCTTACCTGGGCATTGCCCCAGATAACATGGAAGCCTCGTTTTAGTTTAGCTGACTGAGTGTCTGGTTTACTCTTCAAGCCTTCTGTAAAAAGGAGGTGTGAATAGATCTGGTGCCTCTTATGTGTTTGGGGGAAGAAATTGACGAGATATGGCAGGATTTGGAAACCCAATATGATGCTTGGAGAAGAAGTGGGAAAGACAAAACCGAAGTAAAGAGGCAGAAAAAGCAATGTGCCATAAAGCTGGAAAAGGATGTCAGGGTCTGTAGGGAGAGGAGAAAATGAGAAAGCAGACACTGACCACAAAGCAGGAAGAAAAGAGGGCAAAGTAGAATAAAGAAGAGAAGATGAGACCCAAAGTATGACAGGCATAATAAAACTTCTAACAAAGGTATGGAATAGAAAGTTGATGTGGTGAATTACAGAGCACGGCTGTCATATTCCTTAAATGGTTAGAACAATTTTTGGCTAGTGGACTGATTTTTGGGCTAGTAGATATTGGATAAACTTCACTTTGCTTCCCCTCTAAGGTTGGTCTTTTGTTTCATTTATTGAGAGAAGAGTCTGAATTGCAGCAACTTATTCATGTTATAAGCTTGTATGCTGGAAAACAGGCTCATAGATGCACAAGCCAAATGTGGAATTTGTGTGTTCTTGAGTGGATGTCGTAGGTAGGTGGCAATGATTTATGCTTCTAATCTTCTATTGATGAAAATCTGTTCAATTAAGCTGAATATTACTTACCTAGCACTAAGGGAATTTCTTTAAAAGAACTTCATTTTGTGCACATATATTTTAACATTATTTCTGTTTTGATCTCTAATTAGATTAATAAAACATCTTTTTCCTTTTTAGAGAAAATGAAGCATCTGGAGATAAAGTACAGCTTCATTGGAAAAGTGAAAATTGTACAATTTTACAAGTGGATGGTACAAGAGCTTTTAATTATGGTAATTAAGGAACATTTATCTATTTAGGCGCTTATATGGCCCTTATTACTGTTGTATCTGATCTCCTGACAATCGTTAATGTAATCTTATCCTCAACACCCCTGTGACTGACTGAACAGGATGTGCAGTACAGCATGCTTCTCAAGGTTGCTTGAAGATAGCAAACTGTAGAGGAAGATTGCTGGCCAGTGATTCTCATGTGTTGTGTTGGTTGTGATGTGACTTTTTATTTTATGATGCACTGTTCTATGAGAATAATAACCCCTGTGTTGGGAAGTATAATTGCCATGTTAGAAATGGAGAACTGTGTGGCATGGGCTAGAGCAGTGGTTCCCAAACTTTAACAACCTGTGAACCCCTTTCACTGAAATGTCAAATCCCGTGAACCTCCTCCTAAAAATGAATATTTCCAGGGATTTTCTACTTTACCAGAGTATAAATTATAAAAGCAGTAATCTTGGAAATACAAAATTTGTTTTGATGACGTGCTTATTACACACTATTTATTAGAATCAAATGAGATGCAGAGACAAAATTTCTCGATACTTTAAATGACTGTTTATTGGAGCAGCTGGTACAGGAATCCCCAAGGGGAGAGGCAACTCTCGATTCAGTCCTGAGTGGAGCGCAAGATCTGGTCCAAGAGGTAACTATAACAGGACTGCTTGGAAATAGTGACCATAATATAATAACATTTAACATTCCTGTGGTGGGAAGAACACCTCAACAGCCCAATACGGTGGCATTTAATTTTAGACAGGGGAACTTTGCAAAAATGAGGTTAGTTAAATAGAAATTAAAAGATGCAGTGACTAGAGTGAGGTCTTTGCAAGCTGCATGGACACTTTTCAAAGACACCATAAGAGAGGCTCAACTTAAATGTATACCCCAAATTAAGAAACACAGTAAAAGAACTAAAAAAGAGCCACCGTGGCTTAGCCACCATATAAAAGAAGCTGTGAGAGATAAAAAGGCATCTTTTAAAAAGTGGAAATCAAATCCTAGTGAGATAAATAGAAAGGAGCATAAACACTGCCAAATTAAGTGTAAAAAATGCAATAAGAAAAGCCAAAAAGGAGTTTAAATAACAGCTAGCCAAAAACTCCAAAGGTAATAACAAAATGTTTAAGTACATCAGAAGTAGGAAGCCTGCTAAACAACCAGTGGGGCCCCTGGATGATCGAGATAGAAAAGGAGCATTTAAAGACGATAGTCATTGCAGAGAAACTAAATGAATTCTTTGCTTCAGTCTTCACGGCTGAAGATGTTGGGGAGATTCCCAAACCTGAGCCGGCTTTTGCAGGTGACAAATCTGAGGAATTGTCACAGATTGAAGTGTCACTAGAGGAGGTTTTGGAATTAATTGATAAACTTAATTGTAATAAGTCACTGGGACCAGATGGTATTCACCCAAGAGTTCTGAAAGAACTCAAATGTGAAACTGCAGAACTATAAAATATGACTTGTAACCTGTCCTTTAAATCAGCTTCTGTGCCCAATTACTGGAAGATAGCTGATGTAATGCCAATATTTAAAAAGGGCTCTAGAGGTGATCCTGGCAATTACACACCGGTAAGTCTAACGTCAGTACCTGGCAAATTAGTTGAAACAATAGTAAAGAATAAAATTGTCAGACACATAGAAGAATATAAATTGTTGGGCAAAAGTCACATGGTTTCTGTAAAGGAAAATCGTGTCTTACTAATCTATTAGAATTCTTTAAAGGGGTCAACAAACATGTCTGTACTGTGTACAGATGTGGTCCTCTCATCTCAAAAAAAGATATACTGGCATTAGAAAAGGTTCAGAAAAGGGCAACTAAAATTATTAGGTGTTTGGAACAGGTCCCATATGAGGAGAGATTAAAGAGGCTAGGACTTTTCAGCTTGGAAAAAAGGATACTGGGGCCGGGGGAGGAATATGATTAAGGTATATAAAATCATGAGAAAGTATGGAGAAAGTGAATAAGGAAAAGTTATTTACTTGTTCCCATAATATAAGAACTAGGGGCCACCGAATGAAATTAATGGGCAGAAAGTTTAAAACAAATAAAAGGAAGTTCTTCACACATCACACAGTCAACTTGTGGAACTCCTTGCCTAAGGAAGTTGTGAAGGCTAGGACTATAACAGCATTTAAGAGAGAACTGGGTCAATTCATGGAGGCTAAGTCCATTAATGGCTATTAGTCAGGATGGGTAAGGAATGATGTCCCTAGCCTCTGTCAGAGCGTGGAGATGGATGGCAGGAGAGAGATCACTGATCATTACCTGTTAGGTTCACTTCCTCTGGGGTACCTGGCATTGGCCACTGTCAGTAGACAGCATACTGGGTTGGATGGACCTTTGGTCTGACCCAGTATGGCCATTCTTATGTTCTTATTTATTACATTATGAAAACAGCAACACTCTTCCATGATCTCACCTTTTGTAGCTTGTCTCATAACAGGTGTATTAAAAGTGATACAAGGCTCCTATGTTTCATCAAGGAGTATCAGATGTGAAACAGCATGCAGGTGTTTAAGAAGCCGATCCAAAGAGTTCCTCCTGCACAAGCATTTGGGGCTTTAGCAGTCCAGACAAACAACGCACATTACAACAAAGCTTAAACTTGTTCTTCATAATAACTTTTAAAAACAATACTAGCTGCCTATTTAATTTTAAGAACAGCAAAAAAATATCCACCTCCCTTTCCATTTCTTATAAGGAGTCTTGAAGTTTAAATCTCAGTGTGATATCCTTGTTTTGATCTGCTTAGCTCTTGGAAGTCCAGGCACTCCAGGCTGCAGGCCCCGTGCTGCTCAGGATCCCTAGGGACAAGTCTGTCCGCCATGAGGAATTTTTTTCCCGGGAACCTCCTGTAACATTTCGTGAACTCTCAGGGGTTCACAAACCCCAGTTTCGGAACCACTGGGCTAGAGTAATGCCTAGTCTATGCTATAGAGTCTTGACAACATATCTGTGTCTGCTAGCAATATGTGTGTGTGTGGGGGGGGAGGGGATCACACCCCTTAGAGCTGACATAGCTGCTGTTCCTGTTGATGCAGCTATACTGACAAGAATGCTTCTGTCAGGGAGGTGGTGTGACTGCGCCCTAAGATTTGTCCAAGGAGGTTGGGCATAACCAAGAGCTGGATCAGATCTTCAAGTCTGACTTAAATGACTTCGCTTCCTTCCCTGCTTCAGATCACAGTAGATAACCTAGTAATTATGGTTATGCTATTTAACTGTTTATAGCATCTTTTCAGCTCTATATCCAAGTTTCCTGCACTTTACCTATTACATTGTTATAGTCTGTGTTTGCTTCAGTTGGTTTTAGGCAATCAGTTAATCTTGCATAAAATATTTTGGCATCATCCTGCAAAAGAGTTGGTTTTGGGGCATCAAGGTCTCAGTTCTATTGGATGAAAAGCTGCCAAAATTGAGTACAAGGGAAGTTCGTTTTTTGTCAACTCATTGTGCAGCTTTTTTTTAAAAAATTTCTTTTTAAGATTGCGTCTTTCATTCGAATGACAGCACCCAACAAGTATATGAAGGTGTAGCTGTTCCAATTATAAAGTCTGCTGTCCAAGGATATAATGGTAAGTTTCATATTGTTTTTACGCTTACCTTATTTGTAGAAAGTTTTGGGTAGTGGTCAGTTAACATTCGTTCCTCTTTCTAGGCACTATTTTTGCCTATGGGCAGACCGCCTCAGGAAAAACGTATACAATGATGGGGAGTGACGAGTCTACGGGAATTATACCTAAAGCAGTTCAGGATGTCTTCAAAATTATTTGTGAAGTAAGTAATACAGCTAAATTACTGTCACTTGGATTCTATACAAAAATATTAGGAAGGGGACTTGGTAACAGGGGACTTCAGACGGAAACAAGTTACATATGATGTCGTGTTGCAATGTTTTGCTGTGATACATATCCTTGCGTGAAATTTGGGAAAGCTGTCCCCTGTCACTAGTAGCAGGGATGCGATCCATGCAGATCCCTAAGCCAGCTCTCTATTTCAATATCTATTTCCCATTGAACCTTGATTAAAACTTTTAAATAAAATATCAAGTTCAGTATCTGGTTGTTATGAAGACTGGGTCTCATATGCATTGGATTAGTACACTCTAAACTCGCCTCTCAAGAAATTTTTTTTCTAAAAGATGAAAAACAAACAGTGGAAGAAATACTTAGCATAATCACGAACTACAGAGCTTTGCGTAAGAGGTTCAGAGACTCATAGTTTAATGGTCCCTTCTGGCCTTCAGGTGTCTGGTCTGACTTGCAGAACAGAGCCACAAGTGTTCTGGGGAGAGGGTTTGTGAGGAGATGCAATGACTAAATAGTGAAAGCTGGAGGCATACTTTCTGTGCAGTGCAGCAGCAATTACAATACCTTAGGATGGGTGTGCATTGGAAAAGCGTGCCAAGAAAAAAAACTTACACACCACTTAAAAGTGCCATGTGTGTTTCATGCCCTCAGAAGCTAATGGGGGATGGCCATGGTTATTGCCAACTCAGATGTGCAACACTGGCAGCCCCCCCTTGTTTTCAAGAAGCACTACTGCTTGCTTCATAGGCATGTGCATCCAGACCTATAGCCTGTAGACTGACAACTGCACCTGCGTGAAGCCTCATTGAAGTCAGTGGGGCCTGGACAGAACAAGCTGTATGGATTGGGCCTCAGCGTAATGCAAGATATTCCCAGTGCCATTTATGGATTGTGGGAGAGGGCATTAATAAATAATGGTTTAGTCTATGAGTTTGACAGCGTAAGAGCACCCATTTTATGAGAAGTCAGAGGAAGATATAAACTAAAAAACTAGTTTCTAAAACACAATGCTTGCCTGTGGTCTGAAGAGCTAGTAGGTTACATGGTACAGGATGCTACTTCCTCTTTCATTGCAAAGAGCCTTAGGGCCTGGAAAAGATAAAACTAGTCATGGTACCAGAGGCACCAGTGGGATTTAAGCTGTTAGCCATCAGCTGGAGATGAATGTCTGGGCTGGAGCAGGGAAAAAGGAAGATGGCTGCTGGAAAGTACATTCAGTCAAACAGAGGAAGAAGAGGACCAGATGGCTGGAGAGAAGGCAACCAAATAACAGGAAAGTAGATGTGGAGAAGAGAGCCACTCAACAGGGGATTAGGTTTAGAAGAGAGAGCAGGAGAAGGTAGTCTAGCAGCAGGGAAACATGCAGAGGGAAGAACTAATATCCATCTCTTAAATTGGGGTTTTCATCAGCAGGTCTCAAAGCACATTACAAAGAAGGTTAGTATCATTATTCCCATCTTACAGATAACGAAGGGCAAAAAT
Source organism: Chelonoidis abingdonii (assembly GCF_003597395.2). Lineage (NCBI taxonomy): Eukaryota > Metazoa > Chordata > Testudines > Testudinidae > Chelonoidis > Chelonoidis abingdonii. Next base: position 34,704,315 of record NC_133773.1, read on the forward strand.
AGAGTACTAGATCTTTTTTTTATTTTTTTTCAAAAAGGGGTGAAATACCCATTGTATTAAAGATAGGTAAAACTACACAAATGTCTCTTAACTACTTTTCCTTGCAAGTAATTATGGGACTGTGTACCAGAAGGGAGATGGTGTGCATTTGCAAAGAGGAAAGGAAAAGTCAGTGAAACAAGTTATGTAAAGATATAGTCCAACACCATGAAAAAAGCTGAGCATCCTTTCATTAAAGCACTTTTTTTTTTCCCTCCTCCCCTCCAACTTCTAATCTGATGATGCTTGTCTTTAATCTTTAGATTCCAGGTAGGGAGTTTCTGCTGAGAGTTTCCTATATGGAAATATACAATGAAACCATAACAGACTTACTCTGTGACAGCAGGAAAAACAAACCTCTAGGAATTCGAGAGGATGTTAATGTAAGTAAATCAGGGTAACATAAAATACTTTATTTGGTCTAACTGTTGAACTTGTTTACAAATTGATGCAACAAACCACCTCTGTGGGCATGGATTCAAATCATGAGATGCTGATCTAAATGGAGTCCATGGCTCAATGTTTTTCAGATTGTGTAGTCATGTAATCTCGACTAAAATAGTTTAGACTAGAAGGATGCTGCAGGGCTGGATTTAGGTGCCATAGGAATGGTTCTTTGAGGTTCCTGTGGATATTCTCATTTGAGTTGCTCTGGCCAGTGCAACTCTGATGGTGGAACCATCTAACAATGCTTGTTAGAGTGCTCACAGGCCACTTATACTCCACCCCTGAGCCTTTCTGGACATTTTATGGGTGAGTGTTAAGGGAGGTGTGACATCATCTGCTGCCTCAGTTCCTTCCAACAGCAGCAGATACATGTGAACCTCTCTGGATCTGGAACCCTCTAAATAATATTAGCGCCTTTTTAAGAGATACTTGAGAAGTTAGTCTTCATTCTGGCTTCCAGTTTAATGGCCCATCCAAAGGTGAAGAGACCTGGTTTTAAATACTCCTGAGGGAATTCTGCACCAAAAAATTAAATTCTGCACACAATATTTTAAACTTCTGCAAGTTTTATTTGTCAGTAAATTAAATGTGGCTCCAGCATGGCAATGGGGAGCACAGGCCACTGGCTTCATTGAGGTGGGAGAGCATCCTGAAGCCCCCACTCCCCTGGTACAGAGACTCAGCAGTGAGGATTCACCTGACCCTGACACAGTGTGAGGGCTGTGCCTGCCCCAGAAACACCCCGAGCCTCTGTTCCTCTGCACCAGATGTGGATGGGCAGGCTCAGCCCGGCAGGATCCAAGTGTGGAGGGGCTTAATGTGGGTTGGGGATCCAGCTGTGGAATGAGAGGTTTCTGTGTGGGGCAATCTGTGTGTGGGCAGCAATGTGACTCTGCAGGGGATTCAGGTGAAAGTGGCTGGTCTCGGGGGTGGGGGGGACTGCGGGAGGACTCAGTGGAGCGGGGGTTGGGTGCTAGGGGGAGTAGGGATTGATGGGGTGAGGGTCCAGGTGCAGCTGGTTGTGAGTGGCGGGGGGCTGGGTGTGGCTACAGTTGTGTGGGATTTGTTTGTTTTTTCCCAGCGTCATTACTGTGATAGTGGAAGTTCGCTGTGCAGATTTGCAGTCAGGTCACATACAGGAACAATGATTCTCTCTAGCTAAAGAAGAAAGCTGCCGCAAATTACCCTTCTCTACTCCCAAGAAGTAGAAGAGCTTGGATGGACTCTCTCATTTTTGTACAGAGACCTCTTTATGCACCATCACGTTCAACAACACTAGATAATAGATGGAATTCAGTTCCAATTTAGCTCATGAAGCCTCCATTTGAATATATGGCTGACTGTTTATTATTCCATTTATCTATTAAAATTAGGGCTGTCAATTAACTGCAGTTTTAATCACACTGTTAATAGAATAACAATTGAAATGTAAATATTTTTGGATGTTTTTTCTACATTTTCAAATATATTAACTTACAACACAGAATACGAAGTGTACAGTGCTCACTTTATATTTTTATTACAAATATTTGCACTTTAAAAATGATACACAAAGTATTTTTCTATTCACCTCATAAGTACTGCAGTGCAATCTCTTTATTGTGAAAGTGTAACTTACAAATACAAATTTTTTTGTTACATAACTGCACTCAAAAACAAAACAGTGTAAAACTTTAGAGCCTGCAAGTCCACTCAGTCCTACTTATTGTTCAGCCACCCGCTAAGACAAATAAGTTATTTCACAGGAGAGAATGCTGCCCATTTCTTATTTACAATGTCACCTGGAAGTGAGAACAGGCGTTCACATGGCACTTCTGTAGCCGGCCTTGTAAGCTATTTATGTGCCAGATATGCTAAAGATACCAATGTGAGATTTCTAAGATAGCAACAGTGCACGACCAAAGGTTTAAGAATCGAAAGTTGTCATAAACAGATAGCTAAGCATTAATGTCCCTTTCACCTGTAAAGGGTTAACAAACAGTGACCTGCAACACTTGACCAGAGGACCAGTCAGAAGACAAGATGCTTTCAAATCTGGGTGGAGGGAAGCTTGGGTGTGTGTTCTTTGTTCTGTGTGTGGTGGTCTCTCTGGGGTCTCAGAAGGACCAGACATAAGCAGATTCCTCCAATCTTTCTAAAACAATCTCCTCTGTTCTATTTCTGGTAAGTATCAGGATAAAGGCGGCTTTAGTCTTTTTAATTGTTTTTCTTTATTTGCAAATGTGTATCTGGCTGGTAGAGTTTTAATGTGTATTTGGCTGGAAGTATTCTAAATTGTATTTCTGCTGGAGAAGGCTTTTTCTCTATTTTCTATAAGCTGAAAGACCCTATAATATTCCATCTTGAATTTACAGTGATTATTCTTTCTCTTATTAAAAGCTTTTCTTTTAAAATACCTAATTGATTTTTTTCCTCTGGTTAAGGCTGAGGTATTGAGTCTGTACTCACCAGGGACTTGGTGGGAGAGAGAGGAGGGGGGAGGAAAGATGAATTTCCTCTCCGTTTTAGATTAACGGAGCTTGAATCTGTATTACCTCTGGGTGAGGGGAAGAGGGGAGGCGTGGAGGTGGAATCCCTCTGTGTTGTGATTCAAGGAGTTTGAAGCATGGTGATCTTCTGGTGTACCCAGGGCGGAGAAGATCTGGGAGGAAGAAAGGAGGGGGAAGGGAAATGGTTTATTCCCCTTTGTTGTGAGACTCAAGGAATTTGGGTCTTGGGGTCCCCAGGGAAGGTTTTTGGGGGGACCAGAGTGCCCCAAAACACTATATTTTTTGGGTGGTGGCAGCTTTTGGGTGGTGGCAGCTTATGAGATCTAAGGTGGTAATTAAGCTTAGAGAAATTCATGCTGGTACCCCAATTTTTTGGACTCTAAGATTCAGACTGGGGAAAGATACCATGACAGAAGGGCCTTCCAAAATCTGAGAGGGCTGAAATATGAAACATGCTTTCAGAAATCTTAAAAGAGCAACTCCAATGTGGAAACTACAGAACCCAAACCACCAAAAAAGAAAATCCACCTTCTGCTGGTGTCATCTGCCTCATGATGATAACAACTGTGTCGGTCCATACTGCTTTGGATTGTTATCGAGTAGAACCCATCATCAGCATGGACGCATGTCCTCTGGAATGGTGGTCGAAGCATGAAGGGATATATGAATTTTTAGCACATCTGGCATGAAAATATCTTACAATGCAGGCTACAACAGTGCCATGTGAAAGCCTGTTCTCATTTTCAGCTGACATTGTAAATAAGCAGGCAGCGTTATCTCCTCCAAATGTAAACAAACTTAGCTGGCTGAGCAAGAAATAGGACTTGTAGGCTCTAAAGTGTTTGTTTTTGAGTGCAGTTATTTTTTTGTAGGTAATTCTGCAACTAAGTTTAATTTTCCTGACAAAGAGATTGTGCTACAGTACTTGTATTAGGTAAATTGAAATACTATTTCTTTTGTTTTTTACAGTGCAAATATTTGTAATAAAAAATAAATATGTAGTGAGCACTGAACACTATATTCTGTTATAATTTAACTCAATATATTTGAAAATGTAGAAAACATCCACAAATATTTAAATAAATGGTATTCTATTATTGCTTAACAGCGTAATTTATGCGATTTGTTGTCAAGCAACTAAGACAACCCTAATTAAAACTGCTTTTTTAATTGCCATAACATCAACCAGAGGAGTGAGTAAGTCACGTGCCCTAATGACAGATTTGTGTTCAATGTATTTCACAACGACGAAAAGTGGAGTTTTTCACCCTAACCCTAGAATCTTACCCGAAGTAGTAGTAGTTTTGTTTTTTTCCCATGTTAACCAAACTATAAATTTGCCCATTATCTTCCCTCAACCACGCATTAGTAAGGGTGAATTAAAGTTACATGCTCTCAACACTAAGGGTTTGCTTACACAGAGATTGTGTGTGGCGAGTTGGTGCCTAAATCAACAACACTCTAGCCTGCTGCACGCTAACTGGCCATGAAGACCCTGCTCCTGTACACTAAAAGTCCTATGTAACAGCAGTATGTCAAAGCACGCTATAGAACCTGTAGTGTACAGAGCAGGGTCTTTATGGCTAGTTAGTGTGCAGCAGGCTAGAGTGTTGTAGATTTACGCACCTGCTGGCCGCACACTAAGGCTTCCTACAGAGAAGCCCTAAGAAGACCCTAGTGTACTATCTAAACAAGGCTAAGGAATTTCACAGGTCTCCCATCTTTTTTAGGATCACCTTTATGATTGTTTAATCCACCTAAGATAACAGTTGTGACGTGATAGGCAGACAATATGTAGAAGAAAGTTATAAACTAGATGTCATTTTGGTCCTTGCTATGATTTAAATCATAGGCATTGCTATAGCAGAATATCTCCATTGCATGCTTTAAACATGTCCCATTCACAGCAACCTGTTGGATTGCCACTTTGAGCTCTGTATATATACTTACAAAACACAATGCTTTAGAATTTTGGTCCCAGAACAAATGCCGTTTGATAGGGCAGCACTTCAACCTTTATTCAAGTAGGATCCTGAGTTCTACCCTCAGCTGATGAGGTATTGCTTGCCAGTCTGACCCATGAGTGGAGAATATACAGAGGACTCTGAAAGAAGAAATTAAAGTTACTTATGCCAGAGTCCAAGATGGAATCTGCCTTTCACATGCCTCACCCACCTTCTCCTTTTCCTCGGGTTCTTTTGAGCTCATGATTTTGAAGAGGTGGTGGAAGGAACTGAGATGGCATATAGGGCTGTATCCCCTGTGATATTTGCCCTTGGAAGTCTGAGGGAAAAGTAGGATGGGTATGTGAATGCGGTAACTGGCCCTGCTAGAAGAAGGTTCCACCGTCTGAGCTGCACTTGCTGGCACATCCCATGAGAATGAATATACAAAATCCCTTTTGTAGAGGGCAAGTTAGAAGTAAGCAAGTAAGCTGTAATCAGTCTTCTTGTTTTCTCTTTTCCTAAGCATCAGAATTTATTTATTCTCTTAAAACATATAATCTTGAGCAGTGTGGGAGCTTTTTTGAGGGGGAGGGGGGCTGTGAGTGTCTAAAACATTTCTGCAAAATCTGACTAACTTCACACCTTAATTTATTAAGGTTGCAAAAATGCATGTGCATTCAGCACAAAAAAGAACCTACATCATTTCCTCAGAGTTGTTTTAACACACTTCACCATCATAATACTTTCAAAAGGGATACACTATCCACCACTTTTACACATACATCGCAGAACTATCAAATTAGAGTTGTGGCCAATACAGCGTGAGCGGTAGTAGCATTAATGGAGACATCCTGTTGCTGTCTTCAATTTCACTATGCTAAAGTTTTGCTCATTCTCTTTGTTAATGAACACTATTTGTTACATTAATTGCTTTAGCAAAGCTGATGAAATGGGGGTAGTCTGCTAATCTGTGTGGGGCACAAAATGTGGATCCTCCACGAATAGTGCTTTTGAAATTTTTATTTCTCAAACCTCTAAAAAGTACAAATTCCCTTGGAAGATCTAAAATCCAGAGGACCTTTCCCTGATAAATCATATACATTTTAAAATGCATCACATTTTTAGATCTCAAATGTTTGACATTGTCTCCTTAAAGTTACAGTTGAAATATATTGGCATAAAAATTTGCACTGACAGTGTTCTGACTTTATTCCCTGTGTGTTTGAAAGACAAATTTGTCTGTCTTCAGGCTTCTGTATGGCTTTCATTAATAAATTCAACTGAAACCAGTGCTGAGTACAGTACACACATCTATTTCTCATTTATTTTAGACTTGGGTGAAATTTGTCTTTAATTCTGTTTCTCTTGCAGAGAAACATCTACGTGGAAGATCTGATCGAAGAGGTTGTTGTTACTCCACAGCAAGTCATGGAATGGCTCAGGAAAGGAGAAAGTAGGATGATTAGCCTCTCCATTGTTGATGCAATTTTAAAACACATGACCACTGTCCTAAATACATGGCTAAAACTACAATCTCATAAAAGCTATTATTTTAGTTTAACAGTTAGACTAGTTTTGCTTACAATCTTAATATTGTCTGGAGCATATGGGATTTTGGGTAACAAATACTTTATTTTGACAGAAAAACGACACTATGGAGAAACAAAAATGAATGAACACAGCAGTCGTTCTCACACCATTTTCAGAATGGTAGGTGTCTGGAAATTTTTTTTGTTATGTGTTAACTGAAAAGATGTGCAATAATCTTATGAGGCTTTCTTCTTTTAGATTATAGAAAGTAGGGAAAATGACCCTGCCAACACGAACTGTGATGGAGCTGTAATGGTATCTCATCTGGTAAGTTATGTTTGAAAAAGGTTGTCCGGTACTAGGTAGGCATTAATGTGGAAATTTACAATTTTAAAAAGAGCTAAAATATTGGACACCACTAAAATGAAATCTTAAAATCAGAGATTCTCTCCCATCATATTGAGAATGAAATGCTCTGAATGGAAAAACTTGTGTGAAGGAGAAATATTGAACTCTTTTAAGACTATATAACAATATATATGTAAAAATCTACTAGATATTGTGCAGAGGCTGTGATGCAAAGTGTCCCCGAAGGTACTACTTTGCATCCACTACTTGGGACTTCCTTAGGGGGAGGGAAAAACCCCTGAGGGGCTTAGAACTCCTACATAACCCCTTCTGGCTGCTGGGACAGAAAGGGGTATGACATGGGGAAAAAGGGGAAATCTGGTTGAACACCACAGTTGCCATAATTCTTCATAAGAACCTCTGTCAGTTGGTGCAAGATAGAGCAGCTTTCAGGAGCCAGGTGGCCTCAGGACTAGAGGAACAAAATGGTGGCTTGCAGCCCTTCTTGCTGACAGATTCAGTAGCTGTTGGCTGTGATCCGTTTTCCCCTTTGTTTGATGGATTGATATTAGCAGTATGGCAGGGATTCAAAGGAGAGAATGAATGTTTGGTCTATCGGTCTGTATTGGGGACTGTGAGAACTAGATTCTGTGCGCAACAATTCCTATTTAAATTCTCTCTAACATCTTGGCCTACTCTATTTTCTGGTGAACTGGTTAACAAGGAGGTAGTCACTAATCATCTCTAATTTCTCCAGTATCAAACTTCTTTGACTATTTGCATCTTGATCAGACTAGTCTGATAGTAGTGGGCTATCTTCAGGTAATAGCCTTTTATTTCAAAGCACTGGGTCTGTCAGCAGCCTTTGATACATGATGATGATTGTTGGTGGCTGGGTTGTATTCTTGACCGAACTCCAAAGTATATCCTCAGTTTTTGAGCTCTCTCCTGAAAGTGGAGGCCTATAAAGGTGATGGCTGGTTGCTAGGCATCAACCAAATCACCATCAAATGATATTGCAAGCTCATAATCCCTGTTACCTACCAGTTGCACCACATACAAGTGTAAGGGGATTATGAGAGAATATTGGTATTTTGGTACTTGACTTCTTCTATTGACCTCTTAGATTGGATGTGGGGGAGATGAACAGTTGGTGTAGGCTGAATTAGGAGGAGGATGAAGGTAATGCTTATGTATTAATGGAAACTGAGGACCTGACATTGTTTGTTTATGCACTTCTGTTATTCGGAGTGAAGAGAAGGAGATGACTGCTTGTGAGACAATCTTGTGTTTAATGGGAATTTATATGCATATTGAAGAGTACATACTTCAAAAGTTGCCATGCAAGGTCACTAATAGTGATCACAATATTGGTATTTTAAAGCCATTTTCGCCATGCAACTTAGAAAAATACTGCCCTCACTGTGTAGTTGGTATATTACTATAAAAATGTCAAAGGCTTAACTGAACTTGGATTGAAATTCTTAGCATAGATTTAGCATTGAGAGCATTTTAAACTGACTTACCTGCAAACTGTGTCTCATGAAATCTTTAATGAATTTGCAGAACCTGGTAGATCTGGCAGGCAGTGAAAGAGCTAGCCAAACAGGATCAGAAGGTAGGTACAGGGACAGCAGGTTTGTATAATTTTTGGTGGTGCCCAGAATGGGTCCAAGTCATCTTCTCCCACCTCCCCCCACCCACCCACACCTGCCCAAAGCTCTGGGAGAGAGTTTGGGTGCAGGAGGGGATTTGGGGTGCAGACTCTGGAAGGGAGTTTGGGTGCGGGTTCTGGGATGGACTTTGGGTGCAGGAGGGGGGGTGCGGGTTCTGGGATGGACTTTGGGTGCAGGAGGGGGGGTGCAGGCTCTGGGCTGGGGATGCAGGAAGGGGGGTGCAGGTTCTGGGACAGTGGCTGCAGGCTCTAAGAGGTAATTTGGCTGCCGAGTGTGGGCTTGGGGCTCGGCCAGTGGGGGGCCAGAAATGAGGAGTTGGGGGGTGCAGCAGGCAGGCTGCCCCGGGGCTGGGGCAGGAGAGGAGGACTCCCTAGCCCTCTCCCTGCTGGCAGCAGCACGACCCTCACCCAAACTCCCCACCCCAGGCTGCTGCTCAGGAGGTCTAGCCAAGATAAGTGATACCCCCCACCCCCGCTCGGAGTCGCCTGCTGTGGGGTGTGTGCCATGTGCTTCATCACTCCGCAGGTGCAGCAGCCGCCTCAGCCTGCCTGGCACCACTTCCTTGTAGTCGGCAGCAGCTGGCGAGGGAGCATAGCACAGAGCTACAGGGGTCAGCCGCCTGTTGCCCAGGGCAGGCAGGGATGCTCCGGGGGTGGCAGGCAGGGCCAGGGGATGCATGGAGGCGGCAGATGCAGCCAGGGGAGAGACCCAGCCCCGAACATTAGTGGAACTGGGCCCTGAATTTGGTCGGGCTCGGGCACCCCAGGCCCATATAACTCACGACCCCTGAGTCTACTAAATCTGTAATGGAGTTTGCGTTTGTGCCCATCTCCCTAGTATTTAGATGCTGGCTAACATGCTAACAATTGAGAGGTATTCTACCATAGAAGAAATTATCTGTCTACAAAGTGCTGGGTTCTAAATTTAAATAGATCCATTCAAGAAAAAGAAGCCAAGCGTGTTGTAGACAATTCAGTGTGAAACTCTGCTCACTATGAAATTGCAATTAAACTAAAATCTTTATAAAGCTTAAGAATGGTATAAAGACTATTATAATTGTTAGTGTTATAATTAACATAATAGTACACATTTCCCTGGAATATTGGGTGCAATTCTAACTGGCCAGTTGAATGTAAGAGAAATTATTGTGTTTTTGTATTTTGTAATTAATATAAGAGAAAAAAAAGGATTCAGAGGAGCAAATAAATTGGGATTGTTTAGTTTAGAGTGAAGAAGTGATAAAGGCTTATAAAATAATGAATGGTATAGACAAGGTAAACAGTAGTGCCTCTCTCACAATTCAAGAATAAGAGATTATTCAAAGAAATTAAAAGGCAAACCAGTTTAAAATGTAATACTAATTTTGTTTTTACATAATGTATAACTAACCTGTGGGATTTATCACTACAACCAAAAGCTCACTGAGATTATGCATTTGATTAGGCAGGATTCAAATTTTAGCATGAATACAAACCTTAAGGGCATCAACCAACCACTGACTAGGGTCACAAATGTTTCCTCCTATGAGAAGCTCATTTCTTAATGGTCCTCTCAGGAAGTAGGGTAGGGTATGGTGGGTTAGTTGGCTGTTTGTTGTGGGTATTTTTGTTGTTTTATGGGGGGGGGGTGTTGTGGTTACACACACACACACACACTCTCTCTCCCCCTCCCTCCCTCCCTCCCCTAAAACATCTAGTACTGGCTGCTGTCAGACAGAATACTGAACTAAATGGAGAAGTCTGATCTGTTATGGCAATTCTTAGGTACCTAAGACTGCTTAACCTTCTCTCAACAGTTACTCTGATTATTATGTAGGATAAAAGTGGACTTTTGTGACAGTGTTTCTATGTAATATCTAGGCGTTCGACTCAAAGAAGGATGTAACATAAACCGGAGTCTGTTCATCTTGGGTCAAGTAATCAAGAAACTCTGTGATGACCCATCTGGGTAAGAATTTGTAGTATCTCTTCTGGAAATGAGTAGTTGTAACTCTCTACACCGTTGACTAGTTAGCAAGCCTTGAAATCCATTTGCATTCTTAATGTTGATTTGTCCTTATTTCCTTACATCAGACATGTATAACTTGAAGAGAACTGCCATTTCGTACAAGATGTTGCTAGGTCAATCTGTTACCTTTGGAAACTAATATCATTATATTCACCAATACAAGAACACTAATCTTGGCTTCATGGTTTGTTTGGTGTTTTCTCTTCCCCTCCACAACAGTTTCATAAATTATAGAGACAGCAAGTTGACACGAATTCTCCAGAACTCCTTGGGAGGAAATGCTAAGACAGTTATCATTTGCACAATTACACCAGTTTCATTTGATGAAACTCTTAGCACCCTTCAGGTAAAATGATTCTGTTCCTTTATTTTTTCCAAGCATTAATATGTTTTAGCTAACTAGGTCAGAAACACAACTTTAACAAAATTGATTGCTTAATCTTTCTTGAGGCCTCCTGTGGACTTGAGAGCCATTGAAGTGCACTGTTTGATACTTTGAGCCCCTATCCAGGCACCTTCTGACATATGTTGTATGGACTTTGCTTCTTTTGACAGACAGATTTTTCATTTCTCCTTGTTTCCTCCATCTGCATAATCTGTACAGTCTCCACTTTCTCATAAATTCCCCTTTTCAGAGACTTCATTGTTACTGGCATGCAGTTATAATTTTGTGTGTATAATTACACATTATGCACACAAACTATGCTACCGAACATTATCAAAATTGCAAAGCCAAACAGTCAAGAGTTAGGAAATGCCTGATTTAAGGTTGCTGGTAATTTCCTCCCCGACTCATTTGTATAGACCTATCATATGGTGACAGATCCTGTTCCTAGAAAGGTCATGTGATGTAAAGCCACAAGCAAACAAGGGATCAGGCCCAATATAGTTTTTGGGGGGGCGGGGTTAAATTTAGTCTTTTTTCCTTTCATGCAATCTGACTTTTTCTGAAATTAAGGCACACTTGAAGGTTGGAACTACAGAGCAGCAAAAAATAACTACATAGTTCTGTAGTGAGATAGGAAAACCAAAACTAAATCAAATGTGAACTTCTTGCTGTGCATGTATAGTAACTCCTCACTTAATGTTGTAGTTATGTTCCTGAAAAATGCGACTTTAAGTGAAATGAATGTTAAGTGAACCCAATTTCCTCATAAGAATTACTGTAAATGGGGGGGGGGGGGGTTAGGTTCCAGGAATTTTTTTTCCATACAGTACAGTACTATAGCTGGGAGGTGCCCCTGCCTTACCCCACACAGGCACAGCCCACTGGTGCTGGAGACAATGAAGCAGGCAAGGAGGCTGAAGGTGCTGTAGGCTAGGAGAAGCATGTTGCACAGTAGCAGCGGTAGCTTCCCCTACTCTGCAAGCACCAGGGGCGAGGGGCTCAACCCTCGGCCCCCCACTCCACCCCTTCCCCCAAGCCCGTACCCTTAATCCACATCTTCTCCCTCTTCCTCCTCCTTTACTCCGCATGCCACGTCCTTGCTTCTCCCCTCTCCCTCCCCGGCCTCCTGCCTGCGGCAATCAGCTGGCTTGCAGTGTTCAGGAGGGTGGGGAGAGGAGCAAGGACACAGTGCGCAGGCTCCCCCTCTGTCCCCTGCCACCTGAACGCTGCAAGCCAGCTGATTGCCAAGGGCAGGAGGCAGGGGGAGGAAGGGGAAGGCGGGGTCTGTCAGCGGGCAGGAGGCACTGGGGGGGCATAGGGGAGCTGATGGGGGGAGGGGGGGCTGCCAGCTGTGGACAAAGCAGGCAGCCAAACAACATTATAGTGAACTATTGCACAACTTTAAATGGAGCATGTTCTGTAATTGAGCAGGGACCTAAGATCAAAAGAATGTTAAGCGACAGGACGTTAAGTGGGGAATTACTGTACAAAAGATAATCTAAGATAGCTGAGTTTAACAAGCAGCTGCTTCAGGATTCATGATATGTGAAGTTCAAACTTAAGGTCAGGCACTCTGAGCTACGTGCAAAATGTTTTGGGTTTTTTTTATATATATATATATATTGGAAAAGTGCTTTAGGTCTGAACCTACACCCTTGCTTGAATGAGTTGTCCCAGTGAAGTTAATAGAACTACTCAATTTTTACTTATCTGTAGGGTTGGATTTATTGTATTTCTTATGCTCTCCAAAATCAAATTCGGCTGAATAACCTCTTGGTTTCATCTTTGGGCTGATACCAGAAATCGAAGCTTTCAGCCCTGCTCCTTCCTTCCCACCCCAAAAAAGAACAAGTTATGAGCAAGTGAAAATAATCAGGTGTAATGTTGAATTGCAGCCTTAACTAATTTTGGCGCTTGCTACTCAAATAGTAAATATTCATTTTTGCCTTCTAGTCATCCTGTTATGACTTTGATCTCTGATAGAAAACTATGAAGGTTGATTTACTTATTCTGTAACTTCTTCTTACGGGAAGCTTCACTGTCTTGTATGGTCATTCTTCCAGTTTGCCAATACAGCCAAAAGAATGAGGAATACTCCAAAAGTCAACGAAGTCCTGGATGATGATGCCCTCCTGAAACGATATCGCAAGGAAATAGTGGACTTGAAAAGGCAGCTGGAAGAAGTATGTCAGAACATATTACACTAATCATATAGCATTTAATATAGAAAGGCCAAAAAATGCCAAATAAAAGGCAACTAAACTTGAAGATAAACTGCACTTGCTTTTAAAATACTTTGGACCATATCTCACTTTTCACACAACAAGCTGAAGTGTGTGAGGTTAATATGGTATAACAACACAGCTCATGGTAGCTATGGGTATGTCATTATTTCCATAGATCCATATGTGAAACTTCTCAGATTCAGTGCAGTTAACCTAACTAGATTCCATGTGCCCATAGGTACAGGGATAAATGCATGCAGACCCCACTTCTAGGTTCTGTGTTTTTCTCATTTAGCTACCACACTTCTGGAGGCATTCAAAGGATTTTCTTCCTTTTGCATTTGAAGAATCACTAACCTAGAATTTCGTCACCTACTATTATAAAAACTCCCAAAATTACTGTAACTGAGATTGAAAATTTTCAGACATTCATGCTGCTGCAGCTGCCCCCCAACCTCCCCGGCACACATGGTTCCATGTCTTCTGACTATGCAGAACATATGCTGAAAACAGGAAAATTTCTAAACAATAATATCACTTTTCATACTCAGCAAATGCACTAATGCAACCCCATAATCTCTGGGTGATGGATTTCCTGGTATGAGAAGGCAGAATAGACATTCTCTTGACAAATTGAGGCTACAGCAAACTTCCTTCAGCCGGCTTTACTCTTACAGTGTTTGTGCTGTACAGTCAATCAGTCAATTCCCATTCTGTTTTGTACACATAATACAAGACATGAGAACTGTAAAGCCACACTTTTATAGGAAAACTCAGATATAATTGTAGTACCTAAAACTGTTTATAATTACTATATTTCAAGTTGACGGTGTCACTCTTAAGGATTCAGATCTTATCAGAAGTCCTTGTTCCAGTCTTCTGCCCTGAAAAGCCATATAGAATGGAAGTTTACTCTCAGATCCTGAACATGCCTTGAGAGGTTGAGAAAGAGCACAATATTTAGCTCCACCTGGTACTTCCTTTTTAAAATCAAGACTCCACTTCTTTGCATAGGTGTCTTAAAGAAACTCATTAGTTATTTTAAGATCCAAAATGTAAATCAAAGCATTAAAAACTATACATAGAATAATAATAACATGCTATGTCTCAAAGCCTATAAAAACTATGCAGAATTTTTAGGGGAAGACAAGCTTGTGGTCATGTGGGAAACTTCCTACCTAGATCTACTTAAGTCATCTGTTTTAAGAGACCCAAATTTTAAATCTCTACCCATCGACTGTAAAAGCATACAAAAGTCTTGCCCGCTCTCTGCTGAGATGGTCAATTACTTTTTATTCTAAAGTTTGAAGAAACAGTCCTATTTTTCTGCATGGCTGTGGTACTTAGAGCAGTCATGGTAGTGCCATGACACTAGTTTTCAGAAGAATTCTCCAGAAATGCCACTTGAAACTGTACACACTTATTTTTATCGAGCTGGAGTGATCTGGAAGACCTCTCTGGATATCTGATCTTTTAATCATGAGTATGTCTTGTGGAAACATCTAGTTTAAAGTCTTGTATTTAGTGTCATACATGTCTGGAATTTGAGGGAATTTGTTTCTTCTTTGAATGCTGTCCCTGTGGGTGCTCCACTTTAATCGTGATTAATCGCACTATTTAATACTAGAATACCATTTATTTAAATATTTTTGGATGTTTTCTACATTTTCAAATACATTGATTTCAATTACAATGCAGAATATAAAGTGTAAAATGCTCACGTTATATTTGTTTAATTACAAGCATTTGCACTGTAAAAAAACCCAAAAGAGGTATTTCACCTAATACAACTACTGTACTGCAATCGCTTTATCATGAGAGTTGAACTTACAAATGTAGAATTATGTACAAAAAAACCTGCATTCAAAAATAAAACTACACCTCTACTACGATATAACGCGGCCTGATATAACATGAATTCTGATATAACGCTCTTGGGGGTAGGGGAGGCAGGGCTGCATGCTCTGGCGGATCAAAGCAAGTTCGATATAACGCAGTTTCACCTATAACACAGATTTTTTTGGCTCCCGAGGACAGCGTTATATCAGGGTAGAGGTGTATGTAAAATTTTAGAGCCTGCAAGTCCACTCAGTCCTACTTCTTGTTCAGACAATCTCTCAGACAAACAAATTTGTTTACATTTCCAGGCGACAATGCTGCCTGCTTCTTGTTTACAATGTCACCTGAAAGTGAGAACAGGCATTCTCATGGCACCGTTGTAGCCAGTGTTGCAAGATTTTTATGCCAGATGCGCTAAAGCATGAAGGGACATATGAATGTTTAGCATATCTGGCACTTAAATACCTTGCAGTGCTAGCTACAAAAGTTTCCTGCAAATGCCTGTTCTCACTTTCTGGTGACATTGTAAACAAGAAGCGGGCAACATTATCTCCTGCAAATGTAAACAAAGTTGTTTGTCCGAGTGATTGGCTTAACAAGGAGTAGGACCGAGTGGGCTTGTAGGCGCTGAAGTTTTACATAGTTTTGTTTTTGAGTGCAGTTATGTAACAATAATCATCTACATTTTAAGTTGTACTTTCATGACAAAAAAATTGCACTACAGTACTTGTATGAGGTGAACTGAAAAATACTCTTTATTTTGTTTATCATTTTTACAGTGCAAATATTTGTAATAAAAAATACACACTGATTTCAATTACAGCACAGAATACAATATATATGAAAATGTAGAAAAACATCCAAAATATTTAATAAATTTCAATTGGTGTTGATTAAAACTGCGATGAATAGCAGTTAATTTTTCTGACTTAATCATGAGTTAACTGCGATAATTGACAGCCCTAGTTTAAATAGCTAGTTATAGTTAGTATTACTGTTAATTTTATTTTTAAAAAATAATAATTTCTTTAGTTACTCTCCATCCTGGGGATGGTTAACCGTTAAGATGCCTGGCTCCCCAAGCTTCAAGCATTGCAGTTCCTGCCGCAAAGCAATGCCCGTTTTGGACGTGCCTACGATGTCTGGGTGAGCTGCATATCTCCACCTGCAGAATGCACCCACTGCAGCAATTTGAAACCCAGAGCTTGACATGCCCGGGATCTCAGGCTAAAAATGATTTTGATGCAGAAATCCCTCCAACCTGATTAGGACGCAGACTGCCTCTCTGGGCACTCCTCCAACAGAAAAAGACGTACACTCCAAAAGGCAGAGGAAGAGGACTTGGACATCTCTTCAGAGAGCAGCACAAAAACAACAGTGGTCTCCTGCCAGGTCACTACCCCATTGCAGACATATGCTCAGGTGAGCACCTATGGCACTCTGGGTACCTCCAGCACTACTGAGGCCTGAGCAAAGGAGACAGTGAAGGCACAGACAAAGACATGCCTCCTCCACAGCACCGAGTTCACCCATAAGGGACTCTGCACCAAATGTCTCCTCAGGCACCATGCCTTTGCCCCCAGCACCGACAGCACAGGCAGCTCCAGTGGAGAAAACCAAGTCAGCACCAACCAAACAGATGCAGCATCAGTTGGTACCAGTGCTGGCATGGATGAGAATGGACCCTGTGGCACCAAAGGTTCCGACATCAGCACCGACACAATCTCTGCAGCACCAGAGAGACCTGATGATATTGTCAGCACCGGCCTCCCCAGTACTCAATACCAAGGTTCCCCCAGGGGCTATGGAGGAGATCCCAGCAGCTGTCATGAAACAGCACTTGTCTAGTGAAGATGATGAGGTGCAGGAACAAGGCACTTTCTCACCAGACCATTCCTCACCAAAAGAATACCAACCACCTTGGAGCCATATGGGGCCAAGATACCATTACAACCAAATGGCTCAACCATGGTGCACACCACTGTGGATGTACCTGCCAATGGCCTTCCCCATGCAATGGGCACATTGGGAACCCTGGGCAACTTACCCGGATACACGTGCCAGGCCACCCATGGCTCATAGAGACGAGCTATTATCCAACCCAGCAACTCCCACCCCACAGCCCACAGAGGCTCAGGAAGTTGGGGATGACACGGAAGTGGGCACAGAACAGGAGACTATATCTCCTGCACACAATTCTTCCTCCTCCTCGGGTGAGGCGATTATGCCACCACTGCCTGCTTCGGCAGGAGATTTCAGACCGTTCCAGGAACAGTTTAAATGGGTTGCCCAAAGCCAGGAGGAAGTGTAGACGAACTAGCACAAGCTGGTACAAATATTACAACTGTCATCTGCCTCCAAGATCACTCTCCCCATCAATGATGCCATCTTGGAATCAGTAGAGAGTCTGGCAGACACTGGTCTCAATTCTGCCAACATCCAAAAGGTTGGATAAATAGTATTGTGTCCCCGCAAAAGGTGCAGACTTCCTCATTGCCCATCCGCCTCCCAACTTCTTGGTAGTTGATGCCATTAACCAATGCGGCAAGCAACCTAGTTTAGATTGACACCACAGGCTCGACCTGTTCGGGTGCAAAGTTTATTCTACAGCCACATTACTGTTTAGAGTCGCCAACTATTCAACCTTGTTGGCAAAATACGATTATGATAACTATGGGAAGTGTAGCTTGTTCACAGCAGAGTTCCCTGAGGAGAAGCAGTCACATTTTCATGCCATTGTAAACGACGGTCAACTAACCCATTGCCAAAACAGCTCTCCAAGTATCCCTAGACATCATGGACGTGGCAGCCTTAGTGATCCTGGTTGCAGGCCTCTGGCATCCCTAGAGAACTACAAACAAAAATAGACCTGCCTTTTGATCGAGGAAAACCTGTTCTCGAATAAAACTGATGAGGTGCTCTACTCGGTGAAGGACTCTCAGGCCACTCTACGCGCTCTGGGGATTTATACCCCACCTGCAAAGAGAAGACGGTACCAACCTTATCAGAGACTCCTCCAACAATCAACAGCAACAATGGCCTTACAATAATCAACAGCAACGCTCACAGCATCGGAGAAGACCTCAATCCCAAGTGCCAACTTCCCAAATGGCTCTTCCAAAACCACAATTTTGAAGATTTGGTTGAGGGTTTGAATGACCTCCCTCCCCAGGCAGCACCTTTGCCCAATCCATTCCCATGTTTTGGTCATCTCCTTTGCCCATTCTGTCACATCTGGGCCTTGATAACATCAGGCCAATGTGTTTTAGAAATAATCTGTTCGGGATATACCATCCCGACCACCTACCCTACCCCCTTCTTCTCCATCCCTCTTCAGGGACCCATCTCATGGCACCTGTTACAACAAGAAGTCGGTCATCTACAGCGAGGTGTCCTGGAACAAGTGCCTTCACAATACAAAGGAAAGGGATTTTACTCCCATTAATTCTTGACCCAGAAGAATGGGGGAAGGAGACCTATTTTGGACCTCAAAGCTGAACAAGTTCATACACTCCCAAAAGTTCAAAATGATCACATTCAGCACGATACTTCTAGCGCTGCAACAGGGGCACTAGTTTTCAGCCCTCAGCCTCAGTGATGCTTATTTCCATAGCACCATTCATCCCGCTCACAAAAAATACCAGCTATTCACAGTAGGACATGAACACTTCCAGTGGAGTACTACCATTCAGCTTATCTACTGCTCTAAGAGTTTTCTCCAAAGCCCTACTAGTAGTTGCAGCATATTTACACAAACGGAATAGTGATCTTCCCTTACCTAGATGATTGCCTTCTCAAAGGACTAACTCAACGTGAAACAATGGACACAGTCAAAACCACTGTCTCACTATTCAGGGATCTAGGGCTCTAGATAAAATGAATGAAAATCCACTCTAACCCCATGCCCGCATGTGCTCTACCTACAGGGCCGGTTTAAAAACGATATACATACCCAGCAAGCACAGCCTACACAAACAACTTGCAGTATCACTCAGTGTCCTTGACTCTACACTGATGGACAGGACCAGAAAATGTTTGTATGGGCATCCTGTTCCAATATAAGCCTCCATCAATTGTGATCACCACAAATGCCTCGCTGTTAGGATGGGGCACCCATGTGCATCAACACACAGTTCAAGGCAAATGGACTCCTATGGAGACTCAGTTACACATCAATCTACTAGAGCAGGGGTCCCCAACGCGGTGCCCATGGGTGCCATGGCGCCCGCAGGGGTATCTTAATGCGCCCATGTCCTGGCCTCCAAGAGAGCACCCACCGAAATGCTGCAGCAGCATTTCGGCGGCGACGCCTCTCGCTGACACTGTTTGTCAACGGCAAGCAATGTCATCGAGAGGCATTGCCACCGAAATGCTGCCGAAATTCGGCGGCTTCTCAGCGGATGCTCCACTGCCTCGCTCCGCTCGCCAGCCAAAAAAGTTAGGGACCACTGTACTAGAGCTACATGCAGTCCGCAATGCCTGCAGACATTTCCTACCTCATATAAAAAACAAATCCTTTCACACTGACAGACAATGTTGCATGCATGTTGTGTCAACCGCCAAGGAGGCACTTGCTGACACTCGCTATGCACCGAAGTTATGGAACTGATGCATACAACACAACATAAACATTTTGGCCTTCTATCTTCCTGGCTGTCTGAATGCGACAGCGGAAACGCTCGGAATGTACTTCTGCTGAGACAACGAATGGGAGATGAATGGGGGAGTTTTGAGATCCATTTTCTGCTGGTGGGGCACTCTGCTCATCGACTTGTTCACATCCCCAACGAACCGCAAATGCACAGTGTTCTGCTCGAGAGCAGGACTGGGACCCCGATCACTGGGGGACACTTTTCTCATCAAATGGCGTGCACAACTAATGTATGTGTTCCCACCAATTCCACTGATATCACGTGTGATACACAAGATACAAACAGACAGGGCCACGGTTATTCTCATGGTCCCAACGTGGCCCAGACAAGATTGATACCCTTACCTGATGCACATGGCGATATGTGCCCCTTGAGCTCTCCCTTGTTGTCTGGAACTGCTGTTTCAGGTCAACGTTCGCACTCTTCACCGAAATCCAGAGATAGTCCACCTACAAGTGTGGCTCCTACATGTTTCCATCATGATGACTAGCCTGCTCAGAACAAGTTAAACACTATTACAGAGCGCTCAAAAGGAGACGCGATATCCACTCAGAGATTGTCTAAATGGATCTCCACATGCCTTCAAAATTGCTATCATATTCGGAACACAGGCCTTCCTGTGCACATCAGAGTCATTCTACTATCATTTCAACCTCAATAGTGTTCCTACATAATGTTCCAATACTAGAGATTTGTAAGGTGGCCGTTTGGGCCTCCGTCCACACGTTTACTGAGCACTATGCAATCAGTCATGACTCCAGGGCTGATGCCATAGTGAGCCTAACTGTGTTCACCTCAAGGACTCAGACGAACCAGAAGTCCCTCCTGCCTTCTGAGGGGCACTACTCTAGAGTCACCTAAAGTGGAGCACCCACAGGGACATCACTTGAAGAGAAGGTTACTCACCTTGTGCAGTAACTGAGGTTCTTCAAGATGAGTGTCCCTATGGGTGATCCACTACCCACCCTCCTCCCCTCTACTTTGGAGTTCGCAGTTGGAACTCTGCAGTAGGGAAGGAACTGGAGGACTCAGGTCATGCGTGCACTAGGTGCAGTACCAGCAGCACCGCAAGATGCCTACTGCGCACGTGTGGCCCGCATGGACACTGCTATCGTAAATATCTGATCAGTGCTGGAACTCACCGACACCTAAAGTGGAGCATCGACAGGGACACACATGTCAAAGAACCTCAGTTACTGCACAAGGTGAGTAACCTTCTCTTCTTTGCTAGGAAACACTGGATTTCCCTGTTCAACTCTCATAAATATTAGATTTTTAAAAGTAAACTACAGGCTAGATTATTCTATCAAAAAAACTGACAAAGTGTATGGAAAAATGCTCCAAGTTAGTTTAAAAAAAAAAAAAAAAGCTTATATGCTAATGTTATGTATCTATATAAAAGTAGTTGTTACTTGAAGGAAACAACAAAGCTGACTTTTTTTTTATGGTAGGTTTCTTCAAAGACTCATCTCCACGCGATGGAGAAAGACCAACTAGCCCAGCTGTTAGAAGAAAAAAACTCTCTTCAGAAAATACAAGAAAATAGGATAGTCAATCTAACTGAAATGCTTGTCACCGCCTCCTCATTTACATCCCAGAAAGATCTTAAAGTAAGACTGAGTAATTATTCAGGGTCACACAGGACACCTGGAAAAATCTTGACCTATAACTGGAGAAGGTGTTTTGTGTGTTTTTCCTTAGATCTGTGAAATATAATGAAAAGTGGTCCTTTCTGTAAAGCTTATGAAATGACTAATCTTTAGACTTTTGGTTGACACTTCAGTACGGTGTCAGGCTATTTAGCTGGCCTTGCAGTATCCTAGCTAGAAAAAGATGCACAAGATGGCCTAGTGAGTAAAGCATAGGACTGAGATTCAGAAGAATTGAGTTCTAGCCTTGGCTTGTTGGCCTCTGTCATAAGAATTTATCCGAATCCTAGGTGAATTACACAGTCTCTTCCTAAGTTACCCAGTCTGAAATGAGGATAATTTTTTAAGTAACAGGATTGTTGTGAGGTTCAATCCATTGTCTGTAAAGTTCTTGATATCTGTTACAGAACTTAAATCAGAAGTAGTTTTGTGGAAAACATACTCTTCAGCTGAACCTCAATTTTGGAAAAACTGCAATGCAAACAAAATCACCCCTTTTATTTATCTGCTTATACTGTTAGGGGAACAACGAGGAGTAAAATGAAGGAAAGTTACCTTTATTATTAATGCTTCACTTGACTGTTGTTGTTCTAACATGACTTCATTTGTGTATTCTCCCCTTTTTCAGGCCAAAAGAAAAAGAAGAAGAGTTACTTGGGCCCCTGGGAAAATAAATCAAGGGGACATCAGCTATTTTGCAAATTTTGAAAAGCTGAAGCCAACTGATGCCAAAAAAATGAAAACATTGGCAGAGAAGATTCCAGAGATGGAGGATTGTGAGTACATGTTTGAGGAGACATGAGGAAACTTGATTTAGAAGGTGCTCACTGGTTATCCAGATGAAGATGTTGAGATGGGGAGAGAGCGCTTCAATATACATGGAGTTTGGAGTAAAAGAATTTACTTGTAGCATAGCACCTGTACTGGATGATACAGTGCAAATGAGTTAAAATAAAGATACTGCACATGAATAATAACCAACTAGAAGACTTGCTTCTAGGTTTCCTGACAAAAGGGGTAAAGACAGCACTCCAGTGGGGCAAATAAAAGGTAAAAGTAACCAGTGATGTTCACATACTTGGCTCAAGGAAGTTCCTTAGCCCTGTCTCAGACTTTCAATTGCTGTCTTTCAGAAAAAGGACAAAAGCCTAGACCCAGGGTGTCTCCCCAAGAAAATGATCCATTTTAAGATTAGCTATATATTTCGGGTACTGACAAATCATTCTTTACAACAAAGGGTCCCTGTCAAAATTGCGGAGTTCTTTTTTTCAAAAAATCTAAACCTCTCAGCAGGAATAGGTGAATCCATTGTCAAAATAATCAGAACCACAGTGGTCAAAAACCCACAAGCCTCATTAGAAGAGCAGAGGTTCACTCCTTTCTTCCAGAAGGCCTGAGCTGGGGATAAGGGGTATACAAGAATACTTGGACAAAGTTGTTCACTGGAGCTTGTTCCCTCCTGCTTCCCCACTCCCCCCCCAAAACCCCTTCTAGGATGAGCACTCCATTTTCAAATTATATAATTCTTTTCCCCCTTGGGTTTCCTCTAAAGGCAATATTTTTCCTTACCTGTAATTCTTATTACTTCATAATAGAGAATCCATTGGATTTTCCTCTCCTAATGTTAATATTTGTTGGGTATTGAAGACTGAACTGTGTGGCATAGTCCCAGGCCATTTATAGAAGGACCACATAGGAGCAAAAATTTCTATCCAGTTAGCAGTATTTGCAGATATGGCTACACAGTATTTGATTATGAACTGATGGAATCCTTTTTGTGAGAAAACAAATTTTACCATCATGGACAAGTTGCTGTGTTTTTGTTTTTTAAATGCACATATCTTTCTTTTTTTAGCTATGTTTTCAGAGTATTCTGAATATGATTATCTGTGTCCACCTACCCCTGATGCAATCTCGGAAAGCGAATGGAATTCTGGAGCTAATATGAACTGGGTAACTTTCAAGATTGATAATTTAATAAAAGATAATATGCAACTGAGGGAATTTGTTTTTATAATTTTTTTCAGTCTGCAATCTGATCTGGCCAGGCTGACCTCTTTTACAAGATCAATTATGCTTCCTATATTTCTAAACATTATACTAACCAACGTTGTTGTCATCATCTTAGCAGCCTTCATAATGTGGTTGTTAAAAATAAATGCATCTTAATTTGAGGGTTTATTTTATTTATTTCAACTCTGGCTACTCATACAGTACTAATTTTTTTAAACTAAGTCACTTGATCTTGTAAAATGGCTAACAGAAAGCATTTCTTTTTCTAGAGTCAAAAAGACTTTGCAGATTCTGTCCAACTCTGTGAAACGCTAGCGCTAGAAAAGGTAGGTCAGCTCAGTGTCCTAATAGAAATCATCTTAAAATGCAAGTAAACCCTCTCATAACACATCATTCCTCCTTTTTTAGGATATTGCTAGAAATGAGGTGAATGTCCTGCAAGCTAACTTTGACAACCTAGTATTAGAAAATGAACAGCTGAAGTTGGAGATAGGTGAATTGAAAGAGAAACTAAAGGAAAAGATAGAAACAGATGAATTTGAGGAACTAGAAAAACAAACCCAAAAAGACCATGAGGTAAGATGTTAAAATCAAAGTTACAGCCTGGTAAGACTTCTCTGAAAAATGAGGTGAAGTCTGTTTTTAGAAGTGTGTAATATAAGACCTGGCATGTTTTTAGAAAGTCATATTGATTACCAAGAATTACAAACACAAAATTACAAAGTATGTCCAGACTAGCTGAGGGATTATGGAATTTCGATGCTAGGTCATGGAGAAAAATTTGCTCCAGTTTTCTGATGTCAATATGCAGGCAAGTTCAGGGTTGCACTCCTTAACTGAATTTCAGCTAAATAAGCTGTTTGTAACTTGGATAATGTCCACAGTAAAAATTGAATTTACTAATCTACACTTCACATTATTTTAGATTTTGTCAAGAGTGCTATTGTCATTGAAGTTAGTAAACAGTGCTTTCTAAATGATGATTTAATAAAGTTAAATATTTAACTCAAACATCTTGAACAGAAGATCTTGCTTTAGTGCATTTAGAAATGCACTACTTGTATAGGTCTGACATAATTATTCAAGTCTTGTTTTGTGAATTAAATATCACTGTGAGACTCAGCAGTAATATCTGTAGGACATTGAAATGCTTGCTTTTGCTGCATGATACTATGTCAGCAAAGAAACCTAAGACAAATACTTCTATGTACTGGGAAATTATGTAGTACAGAACAGTGCTTCTCAAAGTTGGGCTGCCGCTTGTTCGGGGAAGGCCTCTGGCGGTCCAGGCCGGTTTGTTTACCTGCTGCGTCCGCAGGTTCGGCTGATCTCGGCTCACAGTGGCCGTGGTTTGCCGCTTCGGGAAGGGCGGCCAACGTGTTCCTCGGCGTGCCGCATTGCCCTGGAGCGGCAAACTGCGGCAGTGGGAGCTGTGATATCTAAACCTCCATATCTATATCTGCATATCTAAACCTTTCCCTGCAGTCTTGGGAACCCAAACTCAATAGCAACTGAGCTTCTAAAAAAAAATTACTTAATCTTAAGGATTGAATTTCACTTTAAGTTTTTCCTGCATGAATCACTTATTTTGCATCACACTGCATCCTGTGTTTGGGCTATGGCAGGTGAGGTATGCTGAAATCCTTGTTAAACTATTGGGAAGCTGAAGTGTAAAGGGCTGTGACTTTATGCAACTTTTCTTTCTGCCTTAAAGTGGACGTAATGACTTGTTGTTTACTATAGTTAAGAAACAACATATTGTCTTGCCAAACCCTGGGGAAAATTTAAGGTAGATCTTGCTTATTTTCATGGTGATGGCAACTAAAATTAATGGAGGGTGCTTTCTAATATCCTCTGCAATTCTGCTTCAATTGCTCCACAGATACAACTAATACATGAAATTACCAACTTACAGAATATAGTTAAAAATGCTGAAGTGTACAATGAAGATCTGGAGGTGAGCTTGGCTGATGGTCTTGCATGTACCACAATTGGATGACTGTATAGAATGAAATACATAATTTTGTATATATCGGAGCTTAACCTTCTAACTTTTTTAGTAGATAAAATAATTGGGCTCTGATCAGTTTTACTTATTGCGTAAGTGTTTTGTGTTAGTGAAGTTACCTGTAAAACCAAATTGTATACTTAAATTGTTCACCTGCTTATGTTGCTTTTCTCCAATTCTTTTTTTCAGATTGAATTAAAATCAAAATTGGAACAGCTTAAAGAAAAAGAAAATCAAGTAAAGGATTTGCAGAAATATGTGGAAGAACTACAGAAGGCAGGCATGGGGAAGAAAGATGTGTCTTTTTCAATGGTGAACTTGAGTTCTCCTCTGACTTTTATTTTAGAGCTAATTTGGTTATAATAGGAGAGTCTGAACTCCTTCCAAAGGAGGAAAAAAACAAAAGCGTAGAAATCTACTATACAAGGGCTGATTATTCTGCTGACTACTTATTACTCATCAACACATCTGAATTTTTGCTGTGCAAATACAGTAACTCCTCACTTAACGTTGTAGTTATGTTCCTGAAAAATGCAACTTTAAGCAGAACGATGTTAAGTGAATCCAATTTCCCCATAAGAATTAATGCAAATGAGGGGATTAGGTTCCAGGGAAATTTTTTTAACCAGACAAAAGACACTCTCTCTCTCTCATTCACACACACACTCTCACACACACACACACACACGGTGGAGGAGTCAGAGGGGGGAATATTTCCCTTACTGCTAAATGATGAACTAGCAATTGGCTGAGCCCTCAAGGGTTAACTCTCTCACTCTACAAGGCAGCAGGAATGGAAAGAGATGTGCATGTTTCCCCTTTAAGTACACTGCCTTGTTAATTAGATCAGCTTGCTGAGACTGCAGCTGCTGCAAGCTCCCTCCATCCTGAGCCCTGGTGTCCCCCTCTTCTGCTGCCCCTCGCTCTATGGAAGATGGGGTAAGTGGGGTGCAGGGGGGAAGGGGACACCCTGACATTAGCCTCCCTTTTCCTTCCCTCCCCTCTCCCCCCCCCCATACAGCAAGCAGGAGTCTCCGGGAGCAGTTCCAAGGCAGAGGGCAGGAGCAGCACATGGTAGTTGAGGAAGGGACAGCTGTAATTGCTAGCCTGCTGGGCACCTGCTGCACAGGGAACTTAAGGGAACAGGGAGCTAATGGGGGCTGCCGGTCCACCCTGGTTCCAAGCCCCCACCAGCTAGCTGCAAAGGTCTGCTCTTCCTGCAAGCAGTAGACAAAGCAGGCAGCTGCCAAACGACATTAGAAGGGAGCATTACACAAGTTTAAATAAGATGTTCCCTAATTGATTAGCAACATAACAATGAAACAGTGTTAACTAGGATGACTTTAAGTGAAGAGTTACTGTATAATTCATACTGCATTTATCAGTAAATGTATCTAAGAAAGATTACTAGATAAACTGCTATATGTTCTATTTTTCGAAGGAAAAATTTCCTGCTACTGTGGCACTTAAACACAACAAGCTCTCTAGGACTCTGAAAATCAATATGATACTTATTTGGTTATGTGGGGATCCTAACAAGATCATAGTTGCTTTATCATAGTTTCTGGTTATTTGTGTTTAATATCTGTTTCATTCTTACAGGGAGACTCTGATAAACTACTTGATGAAATTCAGCAAATGAGTAAGTCTCTCGTTGATACTGAAACTGTAGCCCTGGATGCCAAGAGAGAATCTGCATTTCTCAGGAGTGAAAATCTAGAGCTAAAAGAGAAAATGGCAAGTAACTTATTATTTCAGCATAAGTGATATGCTTCTGGTTATATAAGAAACTGTTATAGAGGCTCTCCTTGTTTCAGAGAGACTAGTCAAGGAACAAATCTGGAAAGACGACTCAGGGGAAGTTACTAATTAATCTCCCTTGTACTTGTTTTTTATAATCATGGGGCTCCTTCATCTGGAACATTAAAAACTTTCACAGTTAGATGATAACTTTTGTTTTGTTTCATAGTCTAAGAACCCTTGGGTGGTGGTGATTCCTGTGTTGGGATCAATGACAAAGAGATCACTATCTGAGGACTAAACTGCGTATTCAATCATGGCATTCAATCAGTCTAGACAGTATTTGGTCCTGCCATGAGGGCAGGGGACTGGACTCGATGACCTCTTGAGGTCCCTTCCAGTCCTAGAGTCTATGAATCGTGGTCCAGAATCGGCATCAGTTGCATTTAGACGGAGAACAGTTGTCTCACTTGAGGCATTTTCTAATACATTAGGGAAATAGTCTTCTGGGCTGAATATTGGAGAATTATCATTCACATCAATAACATTAACCGTAACACTGCAGTAGTAGGATAGTAGAACTTTAGGAAGAATTTGACTAAGGAGGGTAGAAGCCTGGCACACTGCGGCTGGGTGGGTGTTCCATGCTTGGGAGCAGCATGAAACAAAGCAAAAGAACAGGAATGGGAGAGGGACACAAAGGGGGCATTGAGGCTAGTGGTGTTGGTGGAGCAAAGGGAGGGAATATAAGAAGGCGAAGGCAGAGGTGTGAGATTTGAAAGTGAGGATCAGGACAAGATACTATAAGGGGCAGGATAAACAAATGGAGTGACTTTATAGGGGAGTAAAGTGGTCTGGGCCTGAAAGATCAATTTGTTCAGAATGCTACAGACAAATTTGAGGGGACTGACACAGATATCAAGCTGGAGAGGAGGCTACAGGGGGGAGAGAGAGCTCAGTGGTTTGAGCATTGGCCTGCTAAACCCAAGGTTGTGAGTTCAGTCCTTGAGGGGGGCACTTAGGGATCTGGGGCAAAATTAGTACTTGGTCCTGCTAGTGAAGGCAGGGGGCTGGCCTCAATGATCTTTCAGGGTCCCTTCCAGTTCTATGAGATATATATTATATATTACAGTAATCCAGATGGAAGGCAAGCATAAGTAGCTAGTACATAAAGACCTGATATTTGTTAAGAGTTGAAGAAGCAACAAGACTTTAATAACCAGGTAGATATGTGGGGAGAAGTTATAGATAATACTGGGACAATTCTGAAAGAACTGCAATGGCGAAAGGAGCTTTTGCTTACTATTAAGTGCCTAGTTTAATTTGTCACAGTACTTCTGTGACTAGAATAATCTTTCTCTTTTCATACAGAATGAGCTCTTAAATGGTTACAAGCAAATGGAAAAGGATGTTCAATTGTATCAAAGTCAGTTAGAAGCAGGAAAAGTGAGCTACAAAAAAATGCAAATTGACTTACAAAGAGAGCTACAATCTGCCTTTCAAGAAAACACAAAGTTAACCTTGCTCTTGGAGGGTAAAGTTCCAAAAGGTACTGTTACAAAAAGGCTATTATGAATGACTTAGTAGATCTCCCCACTTCATAGTGTTTTGACATAGTAACCTATACAAGTGTACATTAATAGTGTGGGGGGTTTTGAGAGGGGAGGGGAAGGTATAGACTAGGGGTAGGCAACCTATGGCACATGTGCCGATTTTCAGTGGCACTCACACTGCCCAGGTCCTGGCCACTGATCTGGGGGGCTCTGCATTTTAATTTAATTTTAAATGAAGCTTCTTAAACATTTTAAAAACCTTATTTACTTTACATACAACAATAGTTTAGTTATATATTATAGACTTGTAGAAAGAGCCCTTCTAAAAACATTAAAATGTATTATTGGCACACAAAACCTTAAATTACAGTGAATAAATGAAGACTTGGCACACCACTTCTGAAAGGTTGATGACCCCTGGTATAGAGCAATAGCTATTGAGCTTTACTTCATTCAAGCATGTGGAAGCTTCATTGTTCACCCCTTTGGGATCACTGTTTTTTCTGATACACATCAACTGCTTAAAACATTCCTATGTTCAGCTTTTCCCACACACTTCATGTGATGGGATTTTTGTGTTACATACTGGAATAAACAGTGAAGTTAACGTTTTTTTAATATTTGGAAGAAGTTGTCTTGCAATAATCTGGGATTGATCCAAACAACTAGTGATAAAATAACTAATTGGCAGCCTGACCTCCTCCTTCATTGTCAACAAGTCTCATTTTAATCAGTCCAAAAAGTAAATCTGTTTAAAACCTGGTAATGTTCTCTCAACCAATCAGAATGGTTCGCTTCTTCCCCCTTCTTTGGAACTTTTTATTAATGTAAATCTTTCAAACTCTAGATTTGTTGTCTCTTGTGGAACTGGAAAGAAAGATAGCCGATTTAAAAAATGAATTGGATAAAGTGTTAGAAGAAAACACAGTTTTACAAAAGGAAGTAGATACATCATCAGAATTCAAATCTCTACCCGATAAAGTTGAGATGCTACAGAAACAGGTAAAAATTCAAAACCTCTTGCTCTAGTAATATGCTGAGATTATGAAGGCGTTACACTAACTTGACAGTATCTGTCTGTATGTAATCTCCCAGACAGAAAAATAGCGTTAGGGGAAATGGGGGCATGCATATAGTCCATGACATGAAGGGAGACTGGGGGACCCAGCTATGGGGGAAACATGGGGCATACAGACCCCCTGTGGGAGGGGAGCTTTGGGGAAGGAGGGGACATATAGAGCCCATGGTGAGGAGTAGGGGAATGGGAAGAAGTGGAAATAAGTGTGCACAGACCTGCTGGTGTCAGGGGGACCCTGGGTATGGGAAGAACGGAGAATGGTGGGGGATACCAAAACTCCTGGAAGGAGGAGATTGTGGGGAGTTGCAGAGAGTTCCTGAAATGGAGGGGAATAGAAGGCAGCACACAGGCTTGTGGGGTGGAATTGAGGGATGCAAAGAGGCTCTGTGCAACGAGCTCATCCTATGGAAGCTATTAAGTGTGTGACACTATACAGACACACGCACCCCTTCCCATGTATTTTTCTCTTAAGAACTTAAAGTAACAGGTCATCTGTGCATGCATACTGCTGCTGAAGTGATCTGCATATATTTAAAAATATTAAGGATGTTCTGACTGCCTTAGTATATGCATTGGTGACGAATATATGAAACTTTCTAGGGAGGCTCTTAAGCTTAAGACAAGCCTTCCTTTTTTCAGATGTTTTCTTACTATTTTATACTGAATTTTAGAGGGCTCGTTATATTGGTGAAAGGTTCCTGGATATCCTTTTATACTGTCAAAAATATCCCAAACCTTGATTAGAACAAAGGTAAATCAACCAAATTGATAACTTATTTTTTTGGCGGGGGGTTAAATTTATTTAATATTTATATTTCAAAACTTAAATGTGAAGTCATCCACTTTTTTCCAAGTTCTGAAACACATTTTAGTGACTTGTCAGTAATCCATAAAACCATTGGACTGCCCAATCTGACTTAGAGGTGACCACTCCAGGTCAGGGATTTGGAGCTTTGGCTTAGTACCCTAAACTTAGACATGCCATTCATGACCCTGAATGGGATTCCACTGTCTTAGATAGGAATGAAATATTTAATTTTTTTAAGTTAAAGCAAAGTCTCTGGGCAGGTTTCAATTGCCTAACCTTCCCTTAAATATAGCTCAAGGAATTTATCTTTACATGGCTTTTCTAAGGACTTGTTTATCTTCAAACACTTACTAAAATTACATGCCAAAATATGCACTTTAAAATATCCAAGGCAAATTTCCTCTGTAAAATGCTGATCAGAAACACCCGCCCCATTAAGTCTTCAAACTTTAATATCACAGTGATTACCAAAAAGTCTGCCAAATTAGAGAATAACAATAGACTATTGTACCCATAAAATCTCTTTAACAGAATATTTATAGAGGACTCCCTAATTAGGAATATCCACCTAAATTTCTGAGATAGACATGTCTTAAAGATATTTAAAATATGTATCTGGGGGCAGCCCAAGGAATTTATAAGTGGTTAGAGAAGGGAGTTGAAAGAAGCAGGTTTTAGAAAGAGAATGCATACAAGACTGGGGTCTTTTTTTTTTTTTTTTTTTTTTTTTTTTTGGTTGGTTTTTTTTTTTTTTTTTTTTTTTTTTTTAGTTTTGGCTGTTGCCTGGGCAAAATGTAGTTTCATAACCATTTACTGATCTGATCCAGCTTTCATCAGCCTTTGTTCATTTCTTGCCTTTGCATATGGGGATGTAGCTACTGTAGCACATGCACTAATATTCCAGTTCCCTTGGCAGATATATGAGAAATCAGAGGAGTTGTGTTTATTAACATCAGAAAGAGAGAAACTGCTCTCTGAAGTGGCTGAAAAGGAGGCTAGACTTCAAGGCATGACTGAAGAAATCAGAATATCAAAAGAAGACCTAGCCAGTACCCAACTGAAGTATGTAAAGGCTGATCAGGAGTACCTAGAGCTCAAAGCCCATCATGAAGAACTTGAACAAAAATGGTTGACTGCATCTGAAGAAAGTGAGCAAATGAAACACCAAGTAGAATTTCTATCTGACGAAGCCCAAAAGCTTAAAACAATTGTGGACAATGTGAAACTAGAGGTTAGTGCCTTCCATCTTTGTATGGAATAGTCACAGAACAACTCACTCATAGTAAAGTCCTCCTTGAGAAACTCTTAAACTGAAGTTGCACAAATATACCTGTAATAGTTTCCATAATCAGTGATGAAAGATTCTATAATAATTGGATATTTCACAGAGGCCTTTACAGCACCTTACCTGCTGGTACTAGCTATTTTTGAAGGCTAAAATTGGATAAAACAGATGTATTAATCTGGGAAGTACTTTCTTACTAGCTGAATTCCTACCATATAGTATATTGTGATCAATAGACAGAGTGTTTTGGTTTGAAGTATATGGAGTTTTTTCTTTTATTTACCTAAGAACAGCTTAGATTTTTCTCCTAAACACTCTATACAGTTTGGGTTTGGGTTTGTTTTCTAAACGGATCACCAGGCTTGTATATCTTTTCTCCCTTCCCCAGACAAGTTCTGCAGATATCTGGGGAATAGGGTAAAACTTTTTGCCTTTCCTCTCCCTCACATTTGGATTTGTGCGCAGCATGAGAGGCAGAAAATGAACTTGGTAAAGCTTTACTGCCACAGCCTATTAACTTTACTAAGCTCCTCACCTCTTTATGCAAACAATTTTGCAAGGGTTTGATCCATGCAGGATTAGCCATTGGAGCCACCTGACTGATAAACCAGCCCATCTAAATAAGGTCATGAAAAGATAAGTGTGCTATAGTGCAGCTTGCCAGTGCCAGTGCATGGGTGCTCACATGAATGTGTAGTAGCACCATGATTTTAGCACTGTTGGCAGTATTTCATGATGAATGGATTTTTTTAACTACATATTAAACACTCTGTAAGCCCTCATTAGAAAGCAGTCTGTTAGTCAATATCCCATTGAAGTTAATGGGAAGAACTGTGCCGTAGGACTATGATGTCGCACAGATTGTTGAGTGGCAGAGACAAAACATCTGCTTCCTCTTTCATATATCATACTCTTCTTCCCATCCCATCCCACAGTCCTTCCTTTAAAATATTTTCTTCTTTAACCTGGTTGTGTGGACAGGCCATCTTGTAATATGCTGAGCAGTTATCCCCTATCCTCCCAGCCTCCGCCCTGACTTCCATTAAAGTTGATAAGAGTGGAGCCAGCTTAGCTCCTCACAGAATTGGGCCTCTAACTGCTACACAATTGATTTTTGTTCTGTTAAAAAAAAAAAAAAAAAAGAAACTAAGGTCTCAAACTTGAGAATTAGTACATGCTTTAGTGCCCTCTATGGCTAAAATCCATAATCATATTATACTGCTAAAAGTATGCAATGATAGAAAGAGGGGGAATTTGGGGAAAAGAATGGTCAGTGGCATAAAGATGCAATTTCTACATAGCCCTAAAAAGCTCACCAGACTAATGTGTCCATGTACCATGCTCTAAATCTTGGACTTCTGGCGCTGAAACTGGTGCATGATTCACTTTTTTTATTTAGATTGGGCAAGATTCTGGGAACTAGGATGGACTGGATGCAATTTTCAGTTAATGAAAGCTATGCTTTCTATTAAAAGGCAAATACATACAGGGTTGGGGAAGAATGTTTGAACACAGTATTTGACTCTCCATTATAACCTTTAATATGCTTGGACTTTCTTACAAACTAAAGCTCTCCAACAAGATCCAAGAATTGCAAGAAAAGACTGCTGAGCAAGAACAACTTCTTGGTGTGAAAGAAGAGCTCAATCAAGCTCAGCAGAGGTTGAATGAAATGGAGCAACTAAAAGAGAAATCAAAAACTAATGAATCTAGAATAGAGGCCGAGAGGATGGAGAAACTGGCAATTATTCAGAAACTCCATGAAAGTCAAGAAGAGATCAAAATTCTAGTCCAGGAAAGAGATGACCTAAAGCAAAAACAAGAAACCCTTCAAAATGAGACAGACCAGCTCAAGGAGGATATACAAGAGACAATTGCAATGGTAAGAAACTCATGTGAATCAAAATGAATAATTGTGCAGCAGTGGGGAATGCTACAGAAATGCCTAGAAATAGTACTGAAAGATAAGGAATGGTGGAGGATAAGATGGAGAAGGAACCTGTAATAAACCTCTTCCAACAGATTAGTTACTGATGTGACATGAGTTTGTTTTGACATGTATAATTGTCCTATTGTACTAAAGAACATCCTGGCACAGGAAGAACTGAGAAATGCGCAAAGCTCTATCAAGCAGTACCAGAAGACTGTTGAGGAGTTGGAGAAAGATATTTCAGAGAAAAGATCTGTGATTCTAAATGCTCAAGATACTCTAGGAGAAACTGTTGGTGAGCTAGAGCTCAAGGTAAGATGTCAAATCAATTTGAAAATAAAACTGTCAATTCACATCTTGGTTTAAAATTTTAGATTTGTGAAAACAGGCCACCCATGCCTATCTTGCACAATCTCCTCATCTTAACCATTTTCCTTGAAACCTTCTAGTCAGTAACTGGGATCAAGAAGGGAACTCCCTCTAGGAGCTGTACCTCTACCATTTGCTCCTCTGGATCTTTCCATATTCTTCAAATCATCAGGTCTTCAAACGACATAGTAGTAGTAGTAGGACATCTGTTAGTTAAATTGTGAGGTAAGAAGGTGATTGAGCCAAGTGAGGTGTAAAAGAAGGGTGGTCCAGGTCTTTTCATCATTTGTTGGGGTCAAATTCCTACCTTGGTGTTACATAGCAGAATGAATAAATGTCATTTAGGTTTAATTTTTTCTCCAAGTCTTTGAATGAATGCTATCCTGTTGGGATACCCTGTCTTTTTAGATATTGCAGCTGACTGAGGAGGTAAAACAGGTCACTTTAGAGAGAGACCAACTTCTTGAAGAAAAAGTTAATATTAAACACCAGGAAGACAGTGATCAACTTCCTTTGCTACAAGAACAAATCTTGTCTCTTACCCAAGAAAAGACTGTGTTGCTGCAAAAGTTGGAGAGTCTGCAAGTGGAAAAGAAACAGTGTGAGGAATGCACTTCATCGGTAACTATTGAGAAGTCTGATTGCCTAAAAATTATTTTCCAAATGTAGCCAGCATTTGATATTTAATCTCTTATTTGAAGAGTAATAACAGCATTCAAAACACAGGACCCTTTTCTCCTTCTAAAGGAGTTAACTGTTCTCCAAGTAATTGTGCACATACACGTTCCAGTATAGGTGTACATGTGCCCAATTCCATCAGTTTTGCCAGCAGTTCCACTAGACAACAAATGTGCCTCTTCTCTGCTCATGTGCTGAGGCAAGGGCATAAAAGGGACATGTCTGCTACCTCCCTCTGTTGTTTCTCACTGCTCATGGTGAGAGTTGGTGCTTCCAGGACCTATTGGCATTGGTTCACCAGCTTTCAATTAATCTTGTTTTTTGTGTATAGTTAGTTCAATAGTATAAGTTAGCAAAGTTAGTTTAGGTAGTCTTGTGGGTTTGGTATGGAAAAAATCCCCAGTCTTTAAGCAGCATGCCCATGTATGTGGCCTTTGTCACAGATAGGCACAGAAGCTGCTTAATTTGTCTGGGTGAGGAGCATGTGAGGGAGATGGCCCTTATTTGCACCTCTTTCCCTATCATAATTTAAAAACAGAGGGATTTCCACCTCAAAGTTCCTCTTATGAAGTGGGCAACTCATCCGTCTTCAGAACTGGAGCCTGATCATGAGAAGACTAACTCAAAAGTGCCCCTGCAGCTGCTCTGGATTCAAAGCACAAATCTGGAGACGAGTGCTGCTTTTTATTCTCTTCAGTGACCACTTCAAAGTGTCCCAAGCATCCTTCCAACTCTGACAGGCAATCAAAATCCCAGCCTTCACTTCATAAGAAGGCTTCCAGCAAGTCCTTTGGTGCAGTATCAAAGCCTCTCATAGGCACAGGCACTCATTAGTTCCACCTGGGGCAATACCATACACTTTGCCTCCTTCGGGGGCTGTTGGGACTGGTGTCTTCACCTTCTGGAAATCCTCGCAGCTTTTCGTTGCCTTGGCTGAGAAAGTGAAGGGGCAACTCATCTCCACCCAGCGTCTTTCCCGCTGGATTGCCTTGTGTATATGCACATGCTATGATCTGACAGGGGTTCCTCTGCCACCGATCGTTAGGGCACACTCAACGAGGGCTCAGGCCTCATCAGCTGGCTACGTAGCCCATGTCCCTATCCAAGACATTTGTAGAGCGGCCACTTGGGCCTCAGTTCACACGTTCACTTTGTATTATGCGATTGTCTCCCAGTCTGGAGATGACGGCGGGTTCGGCAGAGCGATACTCCGTCCCAGGCTATCATGAAGTCCTACCCACCTCCAACAGGTATAGCTTGGAATCACCTACTGTGGAATACACGTGCAGTCACTCGAAGAAAGGACAGTTACCTGTTCTATAACTGACGTTCTTCGTGATGTGTTGCTCATGTCTATTCCACACCCCGCCCTCCTTCCCCACTGTCGGAGTTTTCCAGCAAGAAGGAACCAAGGGTGCGGGGAGCACACAGTCCCCTTTATAGCACGATATACAGGTGCCACTCCAGGGGTCGCCACAGTGCTCCCCCAGTACGGGTATTGCTAAGGGAAAAACTTCCGGCACTGGTGCACATGGCGAGCACACACACCTACTACAGAATAGACATGAGCAACACATCTCGAACGCCAGTTACGGAACTGGTAACTGTCCTTTATCATTCATCTTCTCTACAGTAAAGTATAAGTGGATGTTAATGAAATGCCATCTATATCATATCCATCTCTGGGAGATGTAAATGTGGATATAGCATTACCAGAAATGCAAATCAGCCAATGTGTTTTTAAAAATTGTAATTTTAGATTCTTCTGTTATGAAGCAGTTGTCATAATAGAAAAACTTACCTGGTTTATGAATGTGTCTTTACTCCATTAAGACAAATAAATGGCAATGAAGATTTAATATCTTTAAGAGATTCAAAATGTTGACTCTGGCATTGTCACACTCAGTGCTATAAATGAAAGTTAAATAGTCCATCCAATATGCAAATATTATAGTCTTCAACCTCTCCAAATAAGTTTTTAAAGAATTGCTTTGACTTTTCTTTTCAAATTAAAAAAAAAAAAATCAAACAAATCCAACAGCTGCAACAAAAGTCTACTCAGCAAGAACAAATAATTGGCTTGAAGGAAGAGTAGAGGCATTCAGAAGAGGCTGCATGAAATGGAGGAATTGAAAACCCGTGAATCTAGAAAAGAGTTTTCAGAGCACTCAAACTTCATGATTGTCAGGAAACAAAAACTGTAGCACAGGAAAGAGATTATCTGAAAACACAAGAGACTCTCCAAATAGAGAGGGACCAGCTCAGAGAGACTATCCAGGAACCAATTAGAATAGTAAGAAATGTAGTCTAATTTTAAAACTATTAAAAGAATTCAAGTATCTTTATGAACATTGGCATAGTATTTTTTTTTAAGAGACACTTAATGTTCACTTTCAACAAATCTTTTTTTCATGTCCTTTGCTTAAAGAATGCAGAGATGCAGGAAGAACTGAAAAATGCTTATAGCTCCCTCAAACAGCATCAGGAAACTATTGAGGAGTTAAAAGGAAATATTTCAGAGAAGGAAACTCAGCTCTCCAAAGTTCAAGAGACGCTAGGGAAAACAATTAATGATCTTGAGCAGAAGGTAAGATGTAACTTATCATATTAAAAATTTGTTTAACACTGCCTTCTGTGTTCTCTGCGGACTTGTATTTAGCAAATTTATGATCTGTGGAATCTTAATTTCAGTTTGTAACTTCTCTAAAATATGTCTTTGCCCAACATGGTACTGAAGGGCAATGAAAACCTAATATAACTAACTTCACAGCTAAAAATTGAGTAGAGATTGTAATAAATAAGTTTAACCAAATTTTGGGGTGAAATTGTGGCTCCATATGAGTCAATACTAAAACTCCCGTGGACTTCACTAAGGGCCTGGATTTCACCCTTAATATGTATGACAAGGCTTAGATTTTTTTTTTTTTCTTAAACTGTCTGGAGGAGATCTTTTGATGTAGTTCTGGATCAAATGCCTACATATTAGTAAACATTCTTTGAACTATTTTAAAAAGTCCTTTATGAGCCTCAAAACGCTAAAGCTAACATAGAAAATCTTAAGTTTCTAGGAGCTTTTTTAATTGATGCATACATCTATTGTAATATGCCTGACAGTAGCGTGTAAAACTATAAATAGGCTTGGATGGATTAGATATTTATCAGTAAATGTCAGTAAACATCTATTTCACACACAAACCAACAAAAACCGTCAATGATCAAAATTTACAGCTAAGCAAAGTAAGACGAATGCTGCTTGAGAAATTATTACTTTGATTTAAGGATATTTACTTTGTATATTTTGACATGATGTTGGTAGCTTGTTTTTAATGGTTATAAAGATTTAGCTTTTTGAATCTCGACGTCTGTCATTAAATAACTGTCTGATCCTCCGCACTATTGTCTGACACATACCCCACAATTTTCTGAAACTATGAAAATTTAAATCAGTAAAAACTGGAAAAATGCTTAAAATAAACTTCTGGCAATATAAAAAATAAAAATTGAATTTTTCCAAGCCTAACTATAAACCACTTTCATGTGGCCATAAAATTGGACTGATTTTTTTCATCCATAAACTACTCAAATAAATCCTATTGAAAACTTATTAGGCTGTGATGAAATCTGTCAAATGTTGCTTTGTTTTACTATCAAAGTTTAATAATAAAGGAAATCTCATTTAATATGGTATAAAAAACACTATTGGTAACAAACCAATGAACTTACTGGTAGATCATTTCTATGAAGTGTGCACCAAACATGAATTTTTCGTAACAGAATCGGTATATTAGGTCGAAAAAAAACTTTTTTTTACTTAAAGTAATCACAAAATTTAATGAAGCTTTTTTGTGTGCTATACCCTTGATGATCATTCCAATTCTTGTTTTCCTTTAGGTCATTCAGCTGTCTGAAAACCTGACTCTTGTTTCCTATGAACATGACAAACTACTAGCGGAAAAAGAACGTATTGAACAAACAATGAATGAATGTGTATGTCCACAGCTGCAGGAGATCTCTTCAGTTACTCAAGAGAGAGATGAGTTTCAGCAAATTCTAGCATGTGTTAGAGCAGAAAGAGACCAGTTAAAGATGGACATAGAGGAAAACAAAGAGAGGGTACGTATCAAACCTCTCTTTAGGACTTAAAATTACTTGCAAATGTTCAGAGTGGTTTAAACTGCTTTACAGTTGAATTCCTGAAACTGACTCTTGGCCAGGATCACTCCCCCAACTACCATAGGTTGTGTTTTGCAGTCCCCAGAGGGCAATCCAGATTTGATGTGCTCATAACTGTAGAAGTACACACTTAGTTTCTATAACAGGATATAACAACAGTGATTCTGCATTTAACTTTGACTACAACTGTGTAGAACAATCCATGTTTAATAGTAACAGGAGACTTGAGCTCCTGGATAATTCAGTCCAGGCTGAGTTGGATTAGGGGAGAGGTTAGTCCCAGGAAGGAAACCAATTGGCAACACATTTTCCCCCTCTAATATTAGAAGTAAAACAATGCCATGATATCTCAAAGCACAGCATATGTACGCAGCAGATACCGCTTTGTTTTATCTGTAATTGTGTTGTACCTGGCTTCATCAATCCTACCTTGTCTGGAAGCAAGTATTAGTGAAAGGCTTTACCTTGCATGTGATGAAAATCAGATTCTGAAGTTAATGGAAGTAAAATAACAAGCTATTTTCTACAAGTTCACTAAACTCTGGTCAGAAATAATAAGTTTTAAGTAAACTTACCAAAGACTGAACTGGAATCATTGATTTTAACAGGAATGGGGAATTGGAGTAGCCCAAGTATTTCAGTAGGGTAGCAGAGTAGAACTCCTGATCAATCTTAATGGCTTCAAGCTTTAAAGCTCTGAGATACTTTTGTACACACAACAGGTGCAAGTGCACAGATCCAAGTAATCAAATTTATTCTTTCATTCAGATGTTGATCTTAATAAAACAACAATTGTAAGTACATATATACATACCTGTTCCATGAAGTGTACTGGTGCGAGACTTTGTTTCTTACTCAGTGTTAGAACACTGAGCTTGAGAAAATTTTTGCTGTGGTCACTGAGCATGGACTCGGCGATCTCTTGTGATTATATTCAGAAAACCATCTGAAAGGCAACCTCCTAGTACCCAAATTTACTAGTTTTTTTTTTTTAACTGTACATCCATATTCTATTTGCCTTTTGAAGTTGGCAGGGATTATATTTCCAGAAAGAGAGCCACTGTGTCCTTTTTGGAATCCTTAGAGGTGGGAGGTATTGATAGAGGATAAACTGAATTTTCATGGCTTTCAGACAGCAGACTTAATGGGTATGTTCTCTTTTAGAACCCTTGAGCAGTTGTGCTTACATCTTTTTTATAGTTCCAATTTGATAGAATACAGCGAAGTCTCTTATTAAGTATCATCATGTAATGCAGGGGTTGGCAACCTTTCAGACGTGGTGTGCAAAATCTTAATTTATTCACTCTAGTTTAAGGTTTCGTGTGCCAGTAATAGATTTTAACGTTTTTAGATAGTCTTTTTCTGTAAGTCTATAATATATAACTAAACTACTGTTGTATGTAAAATAAATAAGGTTTTTAAAATGTTTAAGAAGCTTCATTTAAAATTAAATTAAAATGCAGAGACCTCCCCGGACTGGTGGCCAGGATCTGGGGAGTGTGAGTGCCACCGAAAATCAGCTTGCATGCCACCTTCAGCACTCATACTATAGGTTGCCTACCCCTGATGTAATGTCTTTTGTGTTTCAGTCTGTGAAAATTCAGGCAGAAATGGAAAATCTACAGAAGGAACTGAAATGTCAGAAAGAGCAGGTTGATGCCCCGAAGAATGTGGTGATAGAGAGAGAAAAAGAGTTGTTGAAGACAGAAGAAAAACTAGCAGAAGAAACAACACAACTTAAAGAGAAGGCAAGTACTGTAGCAAGACAGCAAGGGCTACTGCCTACCTTTCCTTTCCAGGATAAAGAACACTTACATAACGTACTAGACAAGTAGCTTTTTGATCATCTTTCTAGTACTAATAACTACTTACGGACGAGGTTCAAAAGTTCTTGGCATGTTTTCAAGACAATGGATCTGGCTGGATGCTGAGCACTCTTGAATATCTGCCTCACAGCTGTCTTCAACATGATACCTTGGCTCCTCTTCCTGCTTGCTCCTATAGGAAGATCCAAATCCTGAGCTTGCTGTCAGTCTGTCATGAAAGTGATTGAGATGTCACCCACAGATGACATGAACTATCAGAACTTGGTTAAGAAGCACAAAAATGAAAACTTTCATTTTTATGCTTCTTAGCCCTATATAAAAATATAAATAACTGTTGCTTACAAGAAGTTCCAGGGAGAGGACAAAAAGTAGTGTCTAACATTAAACCAGACAAAAGAATGGCCCTAATCCCAGGGAAAATATCTTCCTGGAGTTTAAGGACTTCCATCCTGTGTCATCTAGTAGTTTCTATTCTGACTACATCCCCAAAGATAACACTAGGATTGAACAAAAGCATAACCAAACAGTAAATTATAGTGCAGGCAATCAGATGCTGGTGCATCAGTGGTCATGCTCACACAGATGCATCCATTCCTTCAAACGGGAACTTTTTTTTCCAAAGGACCTTATAGAACGAAAGATAGGAAGTACTCATTCTTTTTAAAGGTAAAAATGTCATGGTGCTGTGAGTTAAAAGCGACTGACTTTTTTCTCTAAGTAAGGACATTCTGTCAGTAGTGAAGTAAACCTACCTGGAGTCTGTATCCTTCAGCAAGGAAGATA
The DNA here is from genome assembly GCF_003597395.2 of Chelonoidis abingdonii. Lineage (NCBI taxonomy): Eukaryota > Metazoa > Chordata > Testudines > Testudinidae > Chelonoidis > Chelonoidis abingdonii. The sequence goes on from NC_133773.1 coordinate 34,745,794, forward strand.
TCTTCTGGTTAGCTCATCAGTGGTCAGCTGTTGTTAGGACAATGGACGGATGAGAAACACTCCAAAAGAGATCAGTTCAGTACAAGACAGTTGAACATGAACTTGGGTATCTGACTTTTTTTTCTCCTTCCTTTCAATTCTGAAACTTCATTCCTTCAGAATATGCAGCGGTATTATATTCTGGAACCAACATGGTTACTAGAGAGAAAAGGTGGGTGAGGTGGTTACCTGAACAATTTTGAGCCCCTCCCGTTTCCCCAGGTCCAGTGGCCCTCTATGGGTTAGTGGGACCTTTTTCCCAGTGAAAGAGCCTTCACACAGTAATATCCTTAATCTGTATTTATTAGCAATTAATCAACAGAATACACATGCCAAGCATTCCAGTGATCACCGCTTCATAAAGCAGATGGAGTTCTCCTGATGGCCAGTCAGGATCGAGTTGTCTGGGGCTCTGGCTTCTGCACAATATGGTGTCAGGCAGCTTATCCAAGTTCTAGCAGCTTGTTCTTGAGCTGTCTCCCAGAGTTAAATTCCAACTAGCTTTTCTTCTGATTCTTGTATAGTTAAAATGAGTTTCTTTTATTTGTATCTTAACCAATTATTTTACTCAAAATGTAGCTATGCAAAAATACTAATCAGTCATTGTACATAATGTGACTATACAGAGGTTCACATGCCTAGGACCTGCCTACTCATGTATCTTTTGCATTTTTCAAAGTTTGTTAAAACATCTCAAGGTCTGCTTATTTTTATAACTTGTTGGTGGGATGCACTCTTAGGGTAGGAATGCTTAATCAGCAGTAGATCGTGACTACCTGCTCTTTCAAAATATTCTCTCTAATTTCTCAAAATAACCCATAATGGGCTATTTCCCCAGCAACAGCAAAACCTCATAATTTTTACTTATCCTCAAAAGCAACTTCTACCAAGGAACTCTCTGACACCAGTAAAAAAATTGCTGAAACTCAAGATTTTTTTTTTTCTTTACTGTATCTATCCCTGTTAGGAATGCTGCAGCTGCCATTTTGTTTTATCTGCCTAAGCCTAGGCCCAATTTTCCTGACTATAGATTTTCTTTTTTTCCTGGTTTATGGTGGCTGAGCATACAAGATGACTGCGGTCAAGTCCGAGTCTCTCCCACAAGGTAATATCTTTTATTGGACTGACTTCAGAACCTGAAGGACTTGAAGAATAGCTCTGTATACACTCAAAAGCTTGTCTTTCTCTCTCCAACAGAAGTCAGTCCAATTAAAGATTACCTCACCAACCTTGAATCTCCTTCAGAATATGGCAAAGACATTAAGTCAAAGAAAAATTTCTTGCCTACTGTTTGTAAATGTTTTTATTGGGCTATCAATCTTAATTACATTTCTGGTGTAGCAACTCATTTATGTGTTTATAAAGAAAGGTAAAATTTTATTTTTAGACTTTGACTGACTGCTTACATCTGTTCACCATACTGTTTCCTGTAACTTTTACCAGAATGATAAACTTTGGGGGGTACTATTTATTGTAATTTTGTTTGATTTACAAATTTTCATATATGTATTTCTTGTATGTTTTTAATAGATAGAAAAGTTGAATGAAGAATTAAACCTAGTCTCTGGTGAAAGGGATCAATTGCTGAGTGAACTGAGAGAAAAGACAGAGGGCGAGAATGAACGTATTCAGCAACTGGAGGAACAGAATTCCTCATTAACAGCGGAAAGAGACAAATTCCAGCACATGCTGGAGACTGTTAGAGCAGAGAAGAACAAACTCGAGGTGGACCTTCACGAAAGCATTGAGAAGGTATAGCAAGTGTCAAGTAAAGTGTAAAAATATTTAAGTGTTGTTTCATTCTTGCAGACCTCCCAATAGGCCTGGAGGCATCGGACACCAATACCCATGCTAATAGTAATTGTGCTTTTAAGAACTCAATAGTTAGAGATACTTTCATCTTTATGTAGGGCGCAATGCCTGAGTGAAAGGATTGGTGGTAACTTAAATGTGTGGTAGGCTTAAGGTTTGTAAAATTGTGGAAGATCCATTATAGTGAGACATAGGCTGGAAAATACAGTGGTACACTAAGGTTTGTGTTGAAATGATGTTTAGGAACACTTCTGTGGCTGCACAGCTTCTCTTCTTATTCATGACCAACAGATAATGCTTCTCATCTATGCAGTTCACCCAGGGTGAAAACAGGCATGATTCTGTAAATCTTTAGCATGGTAGTAAAATGTTGACCAAAAAGATCCAAGAGTTAATTACATCAGTTATTTCCTCGTAGTAGACATCCATAGCCAATTGTCTCTAGCAACTGGGATTGCTGGTTTTCTGCATCAGTATCCTATGAGTGGAACTCATCAGGGTGTGTCTCCAGAATGTTCTTTTGAGGATATGCACTCACTTGCCAGATGTAATGCAAAACGAAGTGTCACACACAAATTTTGCATCCAAAAGTTTCTTTGCGGGCAGGTATAAATCACTAACATACTGACAGCCAATTCAGTTGTCACTCCATTCCCTTCCAACTTACTATTGAAGCAAGTCTCACAAGATGGGGAGCATGCCTGGAAGACTAACTTACGAAAGCTCAAGTACATATCCTTTTAGATCACTTTAACTGCTCTCAGATGTGTGTATGAACACACACATGACATGACCTTAATTGGATAAGTAACCTCTTATCTATTGTTCTTCCTAGTCTTGGCATACTCTTTTCCAGTCACTATCCCTATCCTCACTTGCCTTGCAAAATTGGCTAGGGTTGTATTTGCAAAATGAGTCAATGTCCTTTCTGGAATTCCTAGAGGAAGTTAGCATGGGAAGTATCAGCTGAGAATAAACTGAATTTTCAGGGTTTCCAAACAGCAGACTTAAAGAGTATGTTGACGGTTCTCTTTCAGAACCCCTAAAATGAGCAAAATTGTTTCTTTGTGGTTCCATATTGATAGACTACAAGGAAGTCTCTTAAAGATCATCATGTAATTCTTGTGTTTCAGTCTGTAAAAATTCAAGCAGAAATAGAAAATCTACATGAGGAGCTAAAAAAGCAGGTTGATACCCAGAAGAGCTTGATGGTAGAGAGAGAAAAGGAGTTGTTGAAGACTGAAGAAAAACTAACGGAAGAAACAACACTACTAAAAGAGAAGGCAAGTGTGATACCAAGAAAGCAAGGACTGCTGCCTAGCTTTCCTTTCCAGGACAAAGAACACCTATCCAATATGTTACTATAATTTATATATATATAATTCCTATAATTTACTAGAGGTGAAACTCCTGTTCACTCTACCTGTTGTTGGATATTATGACTGAATGCTTGCCTGAATTTGTTCACAGTGCCATTTCCTGTAGCTTATTAGAGTGGTGACTTTGGGGGATACTGTAACTTTGTTGGTATGAAAGTTTGTAAAAACCAAAGAGTATGTATTCTTTTGTATGTTTTTATAGATAAAAATGTTGAATGAAGAATTAAACCTAATCTCTGGTGAAAGGAATCAATTGCTGAGTGAACTGAGAGAAAAGACAGAGGGCGAGAATGAACGTATTCAGCAACTGGAGGAACAGAATTCCTCATTAACAGCGGAAAGAGACAAATTCCAACACATGCTGGAGACTGTCAGAGCAGAGAAGAACAAACTCGAGGTGGACCTTCATGAAAGCATTGAGAAGGTACAGCAAGTGTCAGTGTAAAAATATTTAAAAGTATTGTTTCATTCTTGCAGCCCTCCCAATAGGCCTAGAGGCATCTGACACCAATACCCAGGTTAAGACCAATTGTGCTTTTAAGAACTCAGTAGTTAGAGATGCTTTCATCTTTATGTAGTGCTCAATGCTTGAGTGAAAGGATGGTGGTAATTTAAATGTGTAGTAGGCTTAAAGGATGTGGAGCGTCCATTACAATTAGAAATAAACTTGAAGTTTATACACTGATACGGTAAGGTGTGTTGTAATTGTATTTATGAATACTTCTGCGGCTGCACAGCTTCTCTCCTTATTCATGACTAATGCTTCTCATCTATGCAATTCACCTAGGGTGAAAACAGGCATGATTCTGTAAATCTTTAGCATGGTAGTAAAATGCTGACCAAAAAGATCCAAGAGTTAATTACATCAGTTATTTCCTCGTAGTAGACATCCATAGCCAATTGTTTCTAGCAACTGGGATTGCTGGTTTTCTGCATCAATATCCTATGAGTGGAACTCATCAAGGTGTGTCTCCAGAACGTTCTTTTGAGGACATGCACTCACTTGCCAGATGTAATGCAAAACGAGGTGTCACACACAAATTTTGCATCCAAAAGTTTTTGTGGGCAGGTATAAATCACTAACATACTGATAGCCAATCCAGTTGTCACTCCATTCTCTTCCAACTTACTATCGAAGCAAGTCTCACAAGATGGGGAGCATGCCTGGAAGACTAACTTACGAAAGCTCAAGTACATATCCTTTTAGATCACTTTAACTGCTCTCAAATGTGTGTGTGAACAAAAACATGTACATGACCATATGAGGTCAGACCAATGGTCACTATGCCGTTTGACAGAAGAGTAACCAATACCTACTGCTTCAGAGCAAGGTACAAGAAACGATGATGTAGGGGGCAGTTATGGAATAGCTTTCCTTTAGGACATGTTTGCTCCTACATCCTGTCAGAGATTAGTTTATCATCTCAAAGTATGAGCAGTTTATCTTCTGTCCAAAATCAGGGTGTAATCACAGTTCAAAGCCGCCTGCTAGAAATGGAAATAATTTACAGGGTAAAGATGAATGTACTGCTTTTCGAGGCAGTTCACATAAAGGATACAGAAAAGAGACCTGAATTCCTCCACTGGCCTAGAAGGCACTTGTTTTGGGCTTGATAGTCAAACATCCATTGCACGTGCAAAAAAAGATCAAATCTCTAGAAGCAGGGACCTCTTCTTCATCTGGGCCTGTATCATCTACTGTTAATGGGAAGTTGAGCACAAGAATTTTGTTAGCTTTGGCTCACTGCTGCTTTGTGCTACCTAGACAGAACTCAGTCAGGAAACTTCATTCATTGAACTGGTCAAATTTTGTTTTTTGGCTAAGGAGAAACAAGTCTTTGTTTGTACAGTGCCTAGCTTAGTGGGAGCCTGGCCTGTATATCTTGTTGTTATCAAATAAACAAGTTCTGGTGATCTCAACTACACTAGTTTCTTTGAGATGATTGATTAAAGTCCCACAGCCAAGAACTATAGAAGGTCGGTAACAGGCCCTATCAGTGTTCATTTAGGTAGGCACATCAGACTCCCCATATGGGTAAAATGTCAAGATGATGGATTAGACAAGTGTATAGCTAGCCTCTCTAGTCACTATTACCTCCTAAAGGTAGGGTGTAGTATAAGTTCTGTCTGTATCAGAACCACACTGCTGTTGTCATGAGGAAAAGGTCATAGCTCCAGAAACCTTTTGACCCAAAGTAAATTCTTTTTTCCGCAATTCCTATGAAATATTTCTCCCATTCTGTTCCAGGCCTTTGCACTCCTTTGGAAGTTTGTGGCATAAGAGGGCCGCCATAGAGTTCCAAAAATGTATATCAAACCTGTTGAGCGCATGTGCCAATTGTAGCATGTTGATCTCATTCTATCCAAAATGCTAGGGCTGTGGCACTGCTGCAGATGAGAAATTTAAAATCCTACACCAGTTGGTATGGATCTGTAAGCATCTGGAAGAACATCCCTGGAATCAGAACTCCCTATATGGAGTCCCTAGTGACATTTTGAAATAGGGGGTGTTGGAGCATGATCCGAGGAAAACTTTGAAAAACGCACTTCCATTTCTTTGTAGAGGTATCGTTTGGTAGGAAGAGGCTACTGGATTCATTCACAGATTTCTAAAATTACAAAGCTTTTGCTATGTATGTGGGGCACTTCTATTTCTACCTATTACTCTACCACAGGGGTAGGCAACCTATGGCACATGTGCCAAAGGTGGCACAGGAGCTGATTTTCAGTGGCACTCACACTGCCCAGGTCCTCGCTACCGATCTGGGGGGCTCTGCATTTTAATTTAATTTTAAATGAAGCGTCTTAAACATTTTGAAAACCTTATTTACTTTACTTACGACAATAGTTTAGTTCTATATTATAGACTTATAGAAAGAGACCTTCTAAAAACATTAAAATGTATTACTGGCACGCAAAATCTTAAATTACAGTGAATAAATGAAGACTTGGCACACCACTTCGGAAAGGTTGCCGACCCTTGCTCTACCATAATGCCTGTTAACCTTCTCACACCATTTCTGGGAATCACTGCTTGCTACTTTCCATTAGTGATGAATAAAGAGAAGTTGTGCAGCAGAATGAGAAATTTCTTATGATTTTGTCCTGCTAGCAGCTTCTCTCCTTCAACCCAACTGGGTGGTCTGGCAAATGACTGCAATACAGTTTGTAACAAATTCCTTTTAGAAAAATATTTCAGACTTAGATATATAGATGCCATAAGGTTAGTTAATTTAATTTCAAAGTATTGCCTTACAAATGCTGGTGAGTGAGTTGAAGGCCAAGGCTTAATCCTAGACCTTCCAGTAACAACGCTGGAGTTCCTTCAAATTCCATGTGTAAAAGGTACTATCCATTTTTTGGCATGAACTTAGAGAAGCGACTAACAAAATTATCAAGAAATTTTTTTTTCTCTCTTATACTTACAGAGAACAATTGGATAAGTAACCTCTTACCTATCATCCTTCCTAATCTAGGCATACTCTTTTCCAGTCACTATCCTTGTCCTCACTTGCCTTGCAAAACTGGCTAGGATTGTATTTGCAAAATGAGTCAATGTCCTTTTCTGGAATTCCTAGAGGAACTTAGAGTGGGAGGTGTCAGCTGAGAATAAACTGAATTTTCAGGGTTTCCAAACAGCAGACTTAGTGAGCATGTTGGCGGTTCTCTTTCAGAACCCTTAAAATGAGCAAAATTGTTTCTTTGTGGTTCCATATTGATAGACTACAAGGAAGTCTCTTAAAGATCATCATGTAATTCTTGTGTTTCAGTCTGTAAAATTTCAAGCAGAAATAGAAAATCTACATGAGGAGCTAAAAAAGCAGGTTGATACCCAGAAGAGCTTGATGGTAGAGAGAGAAAAGGAGTTGTTGAAGACTGAAGAAAAACTAACGGAAGAAACAACACTACTAAAAGAGAAGGCAAGTGTGATACCAAGAAAGCAAGGACTGCTGCCTAGCTTTCCTTTCCAGGACAAAGAACACCTATCCAATATGTTACTTCCTATAATTTACTAGAGATGAAACTCCTGTTCACTCTACCTGTTGTTGGATATTATGACTGAATGCTTGCCTGAATTTGTTCACAGTGCCATTTCCTGTAGCTTATTAGAGTGGTTACTTTGGGGGATACTGTAACTTTGTTGGTATGAAAGTTTGTAAAAACCAAAGAGTATGTATTCTTTTGTATGTTTTTATAGATAAAAATGTTGAATGAAGAATTAAACCTAGTCTCTGGTGAAAGGAATCAATTGCTGAGTGAACTGAGAGAAAAGACAGAGGGCGAGAATGAACATATTCAGCAACTGGAGGAACAGAGTTCCTCATTAACAGCAGAAAGAGACAAACTCCAGCACATGCTGGAGACTGTTAGAGCAGAGAAGAACAAACTCGAGGTGGACCTTTACGGAAGCATTGAGAAGGTACAGCATGTGTTGAGTAAAGTGTAAAAATATTTGTAAATGTGTAGTGTTTGATTCTTGTAGCCCTGCTGATAGGCCTAGAGCAGTGTTTCCCAAATTTGGGACACCACTTGTGTAGGGAAAGCCAGTACGTCCCTCGGCCCGCTCCTCAGTGGGTCACAGCTGAGAGTGTCAGATTCAGGACAAACTGCTGAGAAATAGGGCAGACTTAACCCCCAAACTGGTGGTTATTTTATCATTAGTTTATTTCAAACCTGTAACAAAAGTAAACTTCTGGCTCATCACACTGGTTAAGAAGAAATCAGAAAGGCAGTCTCCTTAGCCATCTCAGCCCTCGTCTCGTTACCCTAAGCACTAGACTTTATGATGAGTGGTTACTGAAAGACATTTTTATCTAATATAGAGTCCTTCCAATCTCAAGAGATGAACCACTTGGCCAGGTCAGTATATAACTCAGATCTTGCCCAATAATCATGCCGCTGCCAATCCTTTAGTAACTAAAATCTAAAGGCTTATTAATGAAAGAAAATAAATAGATCACATACATTCAATAATTGCAATATTCTTACATCAGATTTGTAGCAGACTGCTGACTTGTAAAGTTTCTCTGGCAACTTCCAAAAAATTGGAAGGTCCTCAGTCCAATGTTGTAAATCCACAGTCCAGAGAATCAGGGCAGGAAAGAGGCAAAATGGAGTTATTCCAGGGGTCTTTTATACCCTTTGCCGTGTGCCTGGAAACTTTCTGTTTCAAACAAAACCCAATCTGTAGAAAGTTACTGGCACAAGGTGGAGTCCAGGGTTACATGAGTATATCACATATCCTTGCAGAGCTTGATGACTCTCAAGGGGTAGCCATTGGCCCCTTGGAGACTGAGGCTGTCCGCAGGAAGAGCCATCTGGTCAGAATGAGTTTCTTCTATGGCCCATTGAGAGCAAAGTGTCTTTAATGGGCCATGAAACTTGAATAGTCCATTCCCAATGTGCTGGCTAGACTGGATATAAAGTACCTTGTGTTACCCCAGGAAAAAGACAGTTGTGATACAGGTACATAGCCAATATTCATAACTCCAGATACAGTGATAACTGGATTTAAACAGGATAATATTTAGCAAGTCATAACTTTTCTATTAACACCTTATATGACACACTTTGTAGAAGATTTCTTGCAATCGTTTTAACAGTGGTAGCGTCAATGATATTCATGGTCTCATTTCAATCATATAGCATCACACAAATACTCTGAGAGGACTAGAGAGCCAGGAATAGTCAAAGCAACACTAGTATAGCTTCTCCATTCACTTTTTTGCCTCTTCACTTCCATTTTGACCTGTAACATTTAAGCTATTCAACTTGTGCTGTCTCCTCAGGTGACACAAAACTCACAGAATAGTTTTAAATTTGTAGTGGCTTCATTCAATGGAATAGCTGGTGTAGATAGGTCAATAAAACCAACTGCAAACATCTATACCATCACCTACCCCTCCGTCTCTTATGTTCTTTCATTATTTGTTCTGAGTTTGCAGTAGATGAAGATCCACTACACTGAAGGTTGGTTGTTTTGTTTATTTGTTTTTTTTAACCTCCTTCACTGGTGACCCAAGTCAAGATTTAAGTCTAGGTCTCCAAAGGGGAAATGCTAACCCACAAAACTGATATAATTACTTTAGCTCCAATTCTTGTATAATTATGAGAAGGAGAAGGTTTAATTCTGAAATGTCTTTTGTTTCTAATTATCTTTAAATCCTACCTGGGAAGGAGCAACTTAAAAGGTGATGTTGGATGGGTGTTAGTATGCAGTATTTGACAAAATTGAGCGAATACTCTAATACTGAAAGTATACATAATTAGACCAATTCATAGTAATGTTGTTTAACTGTTTCTGTAGGTCAACCAGTTAACTGAGGCATTAAACAGTGTTTCGCATGAAAGACACCAGTTAGTGGCTGAAAGAACTAATCACTGTCTCCAACTTCAAGAACAGATTTCATCAATTAATCAAGAGAAAGATGAGCTCCAACAAATACTTGAGGGTGTAAAGTCTGAGAGAGACCTGCTCAAGACTGAACTGCAAAAAAATATTGACATGGTTTGTCCAAAATACTATTAGATACTAATAGAAGTCATATTACTGTAAAATTAGAGATTCACTTAATGCTTGTTCATATGTTTTTCAGTGCACTGAAACAAATGCAAAACTTAAATGTGCTCTAGATGAATTGAAACAGAAGAATCTGAATGATGTTGCAGTTCAAGCAAACCAACCAGATGACACAGAACTGAGACATGCAGATAGTATGAAAGCAAAAGCCTTGGAAGTAAAGGTAAATATCATTTACATAGGTAACTGATGTGTGAAACTGTAGAACTGTTCATTCCCTGATATAATTCTAGAACAGTATCTTTGTCTGTCTACAACATAATTAAGGTTAAGATTTTGTCACTTTTATTTTTAGTGAAAGTCACAAGACAGGTCATGGACCATAAACAGAAATTCATGGGAGCCCATGACCTGTGTGACTTTACTAAAAATAACCAGAGGGTAGGGATCTGGGGGGCAATATGACCAGAGAGGGGGAAAAGGGGTACGTGGCCCTGACTGCAGCCAGGGCCAGTTGAAGCCAGAAGTCACAGAGGTCCAGTCAAGTTACTGAATCTGTGACTAAATTGTGTCCTTAAACATAATGTATAATTCTTTGAGTGTTTGCTACGTGTCCATTCCAATGTAAGTATGTGCATTGCTGGAATTATTTCCAGCAATGCACAATCTGAATACAGTTGCTGGAATTATTTCCCCTAGTGATATCTGTTGGGTCAGTGCCAGTGCCATCTGGTGTTGCACACTCATAGTGCCGATATAAAGGGCCCTGCCGATCTACTCCCATCAGTTCCTTCTTACTGCCAGTGATGGTTGCTGGAACTCCTCATTGCTCAGGAAATTTTCTCCTAGTGACTCTATTTCTTTAGTGTAAATAATTATCGTAGTTTAGTTTTGGATGCCCCCATGCTTAGTGGCGTCATCCACATCCCGGTGCTGGGGCATGCTTTGGTCACCAGGTTTCAGATTCTGTGCTTCCTGTGGTAAGTCTGTGCCTTTTAGTGACCCGCACTTGAGTTGTCACAAATGCTTGGGGGAATCTCAGAGGAAAGACTGTTGCCGAATCTGCAGAAACTTCAAGCTCCGCACCTAAAAGGACCAAGAAGCAAAACTGAAAGTCCTCCTCATGGGGGCAACCTTAAGACATTCCTCAGAGCCATACTCTGACTTGGCATGGGTCAGCAATCTCTGCACAGATCTTCTTTGGTGCCTAAGAAGAAGCACTGTAAACACCAAGAGAAGAGCTGATTGCTGGTGCCGAAGGTGAGCAGATGGGGACCAGGAGAGAGCCAGACCCACATCTGGCCCCTCTTCCTCCATGGCACTGCAACAGGCACTGCAACATCAGGTCCCTTCAGCTCCGGTGCCAGTGCAAACCCCACTGACACCAGCACAGGAGCCACCTCCTCCAGACAGACAGCATTCTGGCCAGTTTACAGTACCTTTGACTCCAGAGGCATTTGCAGCAGCCAGGGACCTGCTTTCCCTACTGGTACTGGCACCCTCAGATTGTCAGGATTTGGCACCGCTGGTGACACTGAGTGGCAAAGAGTTGTCGCCAGGATTTCACCTGGTACTATGGCTGCCATCTAGAGGAAAACTCCTGTTGGCAGCCTCATCAAGATCTTCCCTTCAACGTTAATTGCCAGCATTAAAGGGAATGGCACTGCCTTGGTCTCTACACTGCAGTTCATCCTCTTCTTCAGACTCGGAAGTGGGATCTTACTCCCCTCCATCACCACAGCCGCCCGCGCTGCTCCCCAGGCCATTCCTATGGGACTGCAGCCCCAAGTACAGGAGTGGCTGCAAACATTTGGCCATTGGGTCATGGGGACCAGCATCTATGTAATGGCCATTTTTGAACCATTGATGGTTCCCTGCCACAGGGCACCAACCCCGGCCTCGTCCTACGTTTTCTTATTAGACCTCCATTGGAACCAATGGCAACATGCTCCTGTGTTCACTTTGCTATAAAATAGCACTTCTTGTTGTACCTCTGCCAAGTGATCAGTGAAATTGGAACCCTTATGGCATACCCCTCATACACAATTTTTCATAAAGACAAGTTACGCCATGCCCACATCCCAAAGTACCATCCTTTTTCCCTCTTAATCAACCCGTTCACCTACCTTGTTTCTTTCCAAAGCCTCACAGCAACCAACAGGAAGCAGCATTGCACACCTGGACCTCAGATGAGCATTAAGCTTTATACCTGGACAGAACACATTATGCTATCACCCAGCAGGCTAGAGAAGAAGCCGGCTCTGGCCATGCAGTCTTGCAGTCAGTCTGTCCTTAAACTCCGAACTCACCTCCTGTACAATTGCTTGGGAGTCACCTTCATTGGGATGGATATGTGCAAGCAATTTGGGGCGGGGGGGGGGGGGACCTGTTAATAAACTTTCTGTAACTGATTGTTCAAGATGTGTTGCACACGTCCATTCCAAAATGACCCTCCATCCCTCTTACCGGAGGCAGTCAGTAAGAAGAAATTGAAGGGGAGCAGGTTGGCAGGGCCTTTTATACCAGCACTATGTGTGCATGGCACCAGAAGGTGCTGGAGCTAACTGATACCACTAAGGGAAAATGTTTTGGCAATTGTGCTTGAGGTGTGCACACAGCTATGTTGGAGTGGACATATGCAACTCATTTTGAACCATTACAGAAAGGTTAGTAACCAGTTTATCCTAGGTGATTTTAAATTGTCCTTTTTAGCAGGGTTTTTAGCCTTCTAAAAATATAGAGGTGGGGTACATGTGTCCTAAAACGAAGTGGTTAAAAACTCACAAATCATTTGGGGACATGGTGGTAACAGCTTGTCTGCCGTTAATGTGAGAGACTCTTGAATTGAACTTTGCAGTTAAAATGTCTGATCTTAATTATGGGAACAAAACCATTCCATAATGTTTTTACTGAAAAGTTGATATACAAGCACTCTTACTTTGATGTTTTGTAAAACTCATAGCTTTATTTAAAAAGCTGTATTTAACGAAGCCTTTCTCCTTTCAAAACAGAAGAATCTTCTAATCTCTGTAAAACCTTGCTAGTGAGAGGAGCATTTGTACAAAACCTTGAACAGATCTAGGGTGTTGCTGATCTGCATAGATCAGGGGTGCAAAGATGCAAGGCTTAAGTGACTTACAGCTTACCTTTGTACTTCCCTGATTCTGCTGCAACTGTGCGCAGGGTTAATCTGAACTATGCTAGAGAGATGTAAAGTGTTTCTCCAATTTACACCATGTTTCAAACACCCACATGCTATTGGTAACTGACCTTACTTGAAACAGTTGCATTCTAGTGAAGATGCTGTCATGTTGCTGATTGCTGTTCCTTCCAGTATCATTCTTAATGCAGCTCAACAATCCCACTTGCTAGCCAACCATGTGTCAGATGGTTTGGTTTTAGCAGTAGCACTCGTACGATTCCTTAAACTACCATAGAACTGGCTTATGTAAAACATGTATCTGACATAGATAATGTTCAAAAACTTGAATATGTACATGCAAGATGGTGGACACTGGAAGGAATAATTTGAACTACTCATGCGTTCGTGATGTTTTTCCTCAGATGTCAGTTAATTTGCACCTGTGCAAAATTGTAGACCGCTCAATGAAGACCTCTCCTTTTTTGGCTGTTCCTGCATATTAACATAATTTTAGGTTCTATAAGGAACAGAATGATATATACTGAAAATTTTAGAACATATCACATAAATCACTGATACAAACTCTCATTGGAATACTTCATGTTCATTTTTTGGTCACCCCGTCTCTCAAAAAGATACAATAGAGACAAGAGCCTAAACAGGTGATGGGAATGAGGAATGGAAAAAGTTCCATATGATTTTAGTTGGGGATTGGTCCTGCTTTGAGCAGGGCGTTGGACTAGATGACCTCCTGAAGTACCTTCCAACCTTGATATTCTACAATTCTAAGAGAGTGAGAATGAAAGTGTGATGAATAAGATGGTCCAGAGAGAGCGAGAGAATAACAAATTATATAAATAAAGTAAACTTGGGTAATTCTATTCATCCTTTTTCATAATACAAGAACAAGGTAACATTCAATGAAACTGAAATACAATCAATTTATAACTGATGAGGAAAATAGGAATTGCCATATTGGGTTAGACCATTGGGCTAGCTCAGGGGTTGCAAGAGTATTACATGGGGGTTGTAAGCTATCAGCCTCCATTCCAAATCCTGCTTTGCCTTCAGCATTTATAATAGTGTTAAATATATTAAGTGTTTTTAATTTGTAAGGGGGGGGTCACACTCAGGGGCTTGCTATGTGAAAGGGGTCACCAGTACAAAAGTTTGAGAACCACTGGTCTAGCTAGTCCAGGGACCTAACTGACAGTCTCCATCTGTTTTGAGGAAAGGATAAGAGAGCTTGCAGTAGGTAGTTATTGAATAACCTGACCAACAGGAGAAGCTTCTTCCTAGCATCCATGTCCTGAAGACTTTTTTGTACCTTCTCTAGAATGTTGGTAATTTTTTAACGATTACAAAACTGGATATCTGGTATCAGTATTGATATACATACAGTCCCTTTTTTGGTAAAATTAACACTACATATAATTAGTCTGTGCAGTTCACTTCCACAAACTGTCATTGGGGCCAGGAGTTCATTAGTAGTCAGAGGGTTGGATGTTCGTATGGTTAGTGCAAACATCCAGTGTTAAGGTAGTAAAGATTTTTGTTTTAAAGATATTTGAAAGAGAAATATCCTTCATGCTTTATGACATAACACATCATCTAACTAATAGGGATTAGGAAGAAACTTCCCTATGGGCAGGTTATTTCATAACTGCCTGCTTTAGGGTTTCTTGCACTAGTCATTTTAGACAGAGGGTAATGGTTTAATATGGCAATTCCTATGTTTTCTCTGGGGGATTGACGTATTGGGGAATCTAACATCTTGTTTAAATGTAATTTATTGTAACCAGAGACAAGGAAGGGGACAATAGCAGTTAGCAAACTTTGATTCAGTGCACTTTCTTGAAATGTTCAGTGTCCTGCGGGGGAGGGGGCGGCCGAGCAGAGGTATGAATTTCCTTGAGTCTAAGTCATGGAAACAACTTGAGCTCATTTGAAAGCATATAATTCTGTCTGGGGCTCTGGCTCTTTTAAAGAATTACCAAACTCTCTGCCTTTGTACTGTCTGACCTAATTTGCATCCCATTTACTTCTGTGTTGAGTAGTGATTGTTCTCTTAATATTATAAGACCAATAAATTCCCTAGAGAACACCTGGAGTTGGATGGGCTGTTAAAGCTTCATCCAATCATTGATCACTTTGTAAAATATTCTTCAAGGATGCTTTATTCTTTATTGTGGCTGATTCCATTTCTCCTTATCTCAGGGGCTTCTGGAGAAATTCCTAATGATGGAAAAGAAATATGAGTGTCTCACTACAGTGTCTCTAAATCTGAAAAGTGAACTCAGCAGTCAGAAAGCAGTAATAGCTGGGATGCTGACTCACCTTTCTCCTGAACAGGCTAAACAAGTCAAAAGGCTTCAAACTGAAAATGAGAAAATAAGCAATCATCTTCAGAGCTTGTTGAACAAACTTAAGGTACAAATTTCAAACAGGTTGTGTGGAGGGCTTCATGTAGCTCTGCTTTTACATTATAGCCAATATACTAACACAAGTGCTCATGGAGCACTCTGGTTGTGAAGAAATCCCTAACTAATATGTAGTGTTGGTGTTGAGCTGAACCTGTCCTGTCCTGCTGTATGCAGTTATTGCAGAACATATATAGTGTGTGCAATGTAAACTGATATGTAATTGCTGCATAAGTCCTATATAATGGGGCCAATTAAGGACTATAGAATTGGCCTTAAACTCTGAATATAGTTCAGCTACTTTGAATAGTCTAATATCCTTAACATTTCTTTAAAAAGTTGTAACTGGTCAAAGAAAACTTGTTCTGTATGCTAGATGCTCCATAAGTAGAATTGTGCATCATTATGTAAACCTCTTCAAAATACAGGTTGCTTTCATAGCATAGCCTTGTCCCATGGCAGGTGTTAATTTGAGACTTTTATTGGGTAGCTTTAAAGTTTCTGGATACTTGCAACCCTCACTCATCTTGCAGTTGAGTGATTGATTGGTTTAATTCTTAATCAGTCACTTAAAATGAAGAGGAATAGGGGAAGGAGAGGAGTTCTACCATCTGAGTAGATCAGGTTCTATCATGTAAATAGGTACAGTAAATGTAGTTTAACATGTTAATTCTCTTCTGGGTCTTTATAGTAGTAATTCCAGGCAATTTTCTGTTACTGGTGTCGGTAGTTCAAAAATGCAGAAGCTGATGTGAAGGTATGAGATGACTGTATGGAACATTTTGTTTAATTTCTTAGCTAACAAACATTTACAAAAAGTGACAGCTGTACATTCTCAGGTCTAGTCAAGGTTTTGTTTTCTTTGGAGTCACATGTTTAAGTTCTAAACTGTTCATAATAATTGTTGGTCCTTTTTTCCTTTTATAGTCTTCCTTCGTTTATTTACTTTGGGGGCACTTTTATGTGTACGTAATAGTTTCAGCCATTTAAACAATAAACTTTAAACCTGGCAGATTATGGCCATACTAGATGTCATAAAATTAATACATCAGATTTTCACTTGATTACATTGGTGTGAATCTAGAGTAACTCCTCTGAAAACAAAGTATCTTAATTTGCCTGGGTCCAAATTCTGCTCTTGGTTTGATTGCAAGGTATGTAATATATGTTCCCACCACTAGTTTAATATCTGTCAGTCTAGTCCAAATGCCCTTAACCCTTTGAGCTTTTTGAGAGCTATGAAAAATATATTCTTTACAAACATAATGTGGAAATAATTGAGATGAGGGTTTTTTACTAGGCCTTTTACTAGACATTGCTTTTAAAAATTTTGCATATGCATGAAGTGCTACCCAGCTGTCTAGAATCTTATCTAGATGCAAGATATCCTTTAATTATGACCTTTTCATATTCAACAGTTTCTGTTCAGTCGTGTTTGCCGGAAGAAAGCAGAATTCTATACTACCATTAACAACCATGAAATGGATTTGCTTGATGAGAAGAGAAAACAGGAGGAGCTACTGTCTCAGATTTGGTGTCTCAAGAAAACTTGTTTGAAACAGGATGAAACAGCCTCCCGAGAGTTAAACATCCATGAATTGCAGCAGAGGTTGGACCTCCACATCGAGGTAGCACTCAATATATTGATTTGACTGAAATAGATGTCAATATTTATATATTGGGAAATATCACAACATGGATGTGCTACTTCACTGTGGAGTTGCTTTTATTTGCAGGTGACTCATACTGTAGTAAGCTATAGGAAAATAATTGACACTAACCTTCACTTTTAAATATAATTAATCTGTTTTATCTTAATTTACTGATCTGATCAGAATTAAATTTACAATTTATTTATGAAGTGACACACTATGTGAGCTTATTATATGCAAGGTATTCAGCCTGGGGATCTCTGTATGTTGGTCTTGTAAAGCACCTGCTACTCCATTTGTAAAAATATCTTGCTTGATTATTTTAAATATATATATCATTTAACTGCACACGTGTTCCATTAAGTTAAGGATTTTCTTTATTCTATTAACAAAGGAGGTCGGATGTAAAAAAAAAAACCTTTGAATCTATACTTCAGATATAGGGTAACTAGAAGCTAAGAAATATTCCATATACAGCATTATAATGTTGGACAGCAAATATAGTGTTTACTAATAATTTTTTAAAAAATTACTATAACAATATTGCAAGTAAAGTTATTTGAGCCATTCAGTTGCTGAAAACTAATGTAGTGCAATCAAATTGGTAAATTGCTTGGGTTTTTTGTTTTTTTGTTTTTTTATGCAGCACATTCTCAGAGACATGTCAGAAATAGAAACTGAGCTTCTCGGCATAGAGGCTGAGTTGCAACAGGAAGAGAATGCTAGAAAAGAAGCACGGCAGTTTTTGGAAACATGTTCAGGAAATCATTGTGATGTAGAAAAATTTAAAGATGGAATAAAGCAAGACAATGAGAGACTTTTACAAGTGATTAAATTCTGGACACCTAAAGTCAAGGTAAAAGTTCCTGCTATAACAGTGCATCATTCAACTTGTCTTTTAACATAGCTCTGAAATCTATAAACTGTATTTTTTTTTCTGTGAGTATTCTTGTGTTAACAAGTATTCGTATATTGTTCATAGGCAAAGCATCTAATTTCCAGTAGTATCTTCATATTGTACTAAGCTGTAAAGTGAAGCTCTACTTAGAAGTTTTACAGGGTTATTGTTTCTTCCTTTTGGCTTTTTTCACACATCTAAGCATGGTGCCCTCTGCAAGTTCTTGGTCCATATTGACCTTCAGGCCAGATGGAGCCCTAAAGATTTTTCATTCAGAAAACTTTCTCCCCTACCTCCCATGAACTTTCTTCTCTCAGTTTCTGTGCTTTTTACTGTGTAATTGGAGTGGGAAAGGGTATTTTTAAAAAAAAGTCTGTAACAGTCAGTGCTCAGAGCACGTGGTGTTCCTTAAGCCCAGGCACCTCTACGTAGCAGAGATGTTTCCATAGCTATGCACTATAGTTCCTAAATGGAGCTTACGGCAGCGATACTACCAGTTCTCTGTTAGAGCTCGTCTGCTCAAGACTTTTGTCAGACCATGACGACTTCTATCTGAAACTGTAACTGACTTTGTGTCTTAAACTTAAATGGCATGAAAAGATGTTCTATAATGGGGTGGCCAACCTGTGGCTCTGGAGCCATGTGTGGCTATTCAGAAGTTAATGTGCGGCCCCCTGTATAGGCACCAACTCCAGGGCTGAAGCTACAGGTGCCAACTTCCAAAGGTGCCAGGGGATGCTCACTGCTCAACCTCTGGCTCTGTCACAGGCCCTGGCCCCACTCCACACCTTCCTGCCCCCTTTCTTGAGCCTGCTGTGCCCTTGGCTCCTCCCCCTTCCACCTCCCCGAGCCTCCTGCAAGCCACAAAATAGCTGATCAGGCGGTGCAGCGTGGGAGGGGGAGGCACAGATCGACAGGGCTGCCTGCGGGCAGGAGGTGCTGGGGGAAAGGGAGAGCTGATATGGGGGCTGCTGACATAGTACTGTGGCTCTTTGGCAATGTACATTGGTAAATTCTGGCGCCTTCTCCAGTTCAGGTTGGCCACCCCTGTTCTATAAGATGCAATCCAGTGTAACACTATACTCTGTATAGGAGCCAAACGAAAAAGAATTTACACATAAAACTATTCCATCAAAACCAAACTTAAACTAAAACGATGACAGTTTCACTTAGAAATATGCATTCTGTATTAAATGTCATGGTTTAATATGGCTGAGACTTAAAATTTCCAGAGATTTAAGATAGTTTAGCTACATGTAATAATTCATATGATGTGCAATCTATTTATAGGCATTTTACAGGAAAAAGTATAGTTTACAGGTCATGTGGTTAAGGGGAGGCAAAATCTTGGCTCCTTTAAGGGCCTGACCCAAAGCCCATTGGAAATTCAGGGAAAAACTGCCTGTTGACATCATGCATGACCAGTGTGCATACATGTGTCTTTGCTTCCACAGCTTTAGGGCTTGATCCAGTCACTTCTGTTTCTTCAATCTCTTCACCTAAGATACTGCTTTCTTGTTTCTCCAACACTATTTCAAGACTTGATACAATAATCTGGTAAAACTTTGTTCAATGTTTTCTCTTTTCCATACCTTTGCTACCCTGAAAAACTCAAACTATGTTAATGAGAGTAAAAGTTTAAGGACAGGAACTTCTGGGTTCTTCCCCGCCACCTCAACTTTTTAAGGTTCTTGAAGAGAATCATCCGAATCTGGAAGTCCAATTTGTACCTCAGGAAGGTCTTCAGGACTGGCTCCCATCTTGTATATTAGAAATTAATATATTCTAAATGCATACATTTAACTGCTTTTCAAAGAATCGGTTTCCTCCATAATTATTTTGCAATTTCCATACGAGTGGATGTATATACTCTGACAAGTTAAATATTTGGGTTGGTTTCTTAGCATATATCTTGATGGTATTTTATTCATGCCTGGGTTCTAAAAGCTAATAGTTTTACAGTTACGTGCATGGCCTATTTAATTTTGCAGACGCTCCTTCAAACTTCATCAGAGATGGATACCAGAACTGCCAACTATTGCAAGGAGTCAGAAATTGAACTGCAACAAAGAAAAGGGAAAACTGAGGAGTTACTTGAGCAACTGAAGACAATTAAGGAACAGCTGGCACCTTGTGGTGTTGCTAATCTTGCACTAGAAGAAGAAAACTATAGACTTTGTAACCAATTAAAAGCCTCAGAACAAGATATAAAGGTATCTAATCTGATATGTTAATCAATTTAAATCAGCAGACATGCAAAACCACCTGGAAACGAGACAGAGAAATTTCACAGGGTACTTTAAACTGAGGTGTTTTTTTTAAAAAAAAAAAACTAAGAAAATAAAAGACTAGATAATTAATATAAAACTGTGCTATAGACACCACTGGCCCAGACTACACTAAACTTTTTTGTAGCTGTTTCATTATCCAAAAATAAATTAAAGCAGTCTTATTTAGAATGTGAAGAGTTGACGCTGTGGCTACAGGTTAGATTTACAATAGTGTATATGAATATGAACCAACTGAGAGCATTTCAAATGTGTTTAAATATATTTAAAATATTATGCCTAACAGTGCGAAGGCTGTAAGGCTACATGTGGTCATACAGTCTTTGTGTGTTAGACTAGGGATTGGCACAGAACTCGGAACCAAAATTAAAGAATTAAATGTCCTTTATTTCAAAGAATAATTCAGAAAGATCCTATTGCATCAGGACTGAACTGGGAAACTAGATAATCCCATGAGTGATCCATCAATTCATACACTTTTAGTAGAAATGACTAGGTACTTGACTATAGTGAAGAAATGAAGATATCTGGTACATCTGCAAGAATCTTAAATGACTGTGGGACAATTGGGTAACTGATAGCTTATAATCAGTTGTCAGATTCACTTGCTTTCTAAAGTTTTGAGCATGCTGCGATATCTGGAAAAATGTCATGCTAACAGCCCTGGAGACTGCAGAATGAGATGACATTTTATTTCCTTGGCCTCTAATACAGCTGAGAAGCCTGCCAAATGTAGTTGTCATTGCTAGGATAACTTCTAATAACTGGATGTTTTTCTCAAGATTATGAAGGAAACAATCCAAAAGCTGGAAAATGCAGTAAATGAAGCAGGAAAAAATGTCAAGGAGAAGGAAGAGAGAATAGTCATGTTACAAACAGAGATTAAAATGAAAGCTGCTGCAAGTGAACTTAACCAACTTCAGGCTAAATTAAATGAGACAGAGCAGTGTCTTAGAAATGCGTTAACAGAGAAACAGACTTTGAAGGTATGTTTCATTGTAAAACTTCAGTTGTTTAAGCAAAATGTCACTCCTATTTTCCACTTGAGAGCTGGGAGGAAATCTGAGAAGGTTCTTGAAGGCCAACGTGTGGAAGCCAGTCTGTTGCACTATATGGTATTGAAGTGATGCATTCTTTTCCTATGGTTTAGCCTGTATCTTCAGACATTCTTGGTGCAACAGCAAGTGAGCAAGCTTGGAACCCAAGTTATACTCCGTGGGGAATTTTGTGCCACTGCGCATGTACAGAATTTGTCCCCCACAGATATATTTGCTTCCCCACCAAAAAATGACTTTCTGATGGGAAGCAAATGGAAGCCACAAGAGCAGTCATGCAACCCTCACCAGCAGTATGTTTCAGGTGTCAGGGCAGTCGGCAAAGAGGTAAATCACTGTGGGGCAGGAAGCAGACTGGAGAAGACCTAGCTGGTGGCTCCTACCCTGTGCCGGGCTCAGCAGCTAGGCTGGGCTGGGGAAGATGGGACTTCCCCTGCACAGCACCCCAGATTTCTTCCCTGGCTGCAGGAATATCTGCAAACTCTCTCCACTCCTGCTTCCTGCACTCATTGCTCCTCAGCTACAGTGGGAGGGATCCCTGTACAGGGAGCTACTCCCCCATCTGCCCATCCCCCATCATCCAGACCCTCTCATACCTAGACCTTCCTGCGGAGCCTCCTTTCCTCTCACACCTCACACTCAGAACCTCCCCTGAGGAGCCCCACTCCCCCTGCACCTGGACCACCCCGACAAGCCACCCACACTCAAATCCCCCTGCTGAGCTCTGTCCCCCACACAGCCAGACCCCTTCCCCCCCATCTGAGCCCTAACCACCTTCACCTGGACCCCCTTGAAGAGTCCCATTACCATTGCACCCAGAACCCCCCAACAAGCCCCTGTGCATCCAGATCCTTTCCACACTCAGAACCCTACTGAGCCACCTGCACCCAAATTGCCCCACAGAGAACCCTCTCAACCCATATCTGGATCCCTCCACACTTGGATCCTGTCTTACTGAGCCTGCCTGCCTGCCCAGACCTGATGCACCTGGCATGGAGAGGCAGGACCCTGGGGAGTTTCTGGGGTAGGCCCTGTCCTTGCACTGTGTCAGGGTTGGGTGCAGCCTCATAGACTCGTAGGTCAGAAGGGACCAATATGATCATCTAGTCTGACCTCCTGCACAAAGCAGGCCACAGAACCCTACCCATCCACTTTTATAACAACCCCTAACCCATGACTGAGTTATTGAAGTCCTCAAAATTGTGGTTTCACTGCTGCGTCCCAGGGAGAGCTGCACAGTGATCTCCCACCTCTGTGCAGCCAGTGGCCTGTGCTCCCCAATGCCATGCTGGAGCCTTCACATTTATTTGACAAATAAAATTTGCATAATTTTAAATTATTGTGTGCCGAATTTTAATTTTTTGGCACAAAATGCCCTCAGGAGTAAAGTTATATCATTAGAATAAGAGTATTGCCTCTGCAAGATGGTATTTAAATATCCCTAATTAACTTTAAGAGATCTAACTTTCTTATCACTAGATCTCCTCTTTTCTCCCACCCAACATATTAGGCAAAATTAGATAAAGGTGCCACGTTATATAAAGAAGAAATTGATCATCTCAAAACTCAGTTGGTGAAAGCTGACATGGAAAGAATGAAACAATCCAGAATTTTTGAACAGGAGTAAGTTTTAAGTTTTTTACTGTACTATGCATCCTATAATTTCTCAGTTCTTTTTTTGGAAAGCATAAGATCTGATGTTTAAAAGTAGTTTTTTATACAGGTTGTTTCAAACATCCTACCTAAACACTTCAGATATCTCCCAGGAATAGGTAGAAACTGCACTGAAAATACAAACCTTATTGGATACTTGGTGCTCGGGCATGGTTTTGAAGAGAGCTCTGAGTGTCTTTAATCTATCCAAAAACTAGAGAGCCATTTTTTCGTAAGGGGTAGGGGGTGAGGAGCTGTGTAAATTAAATATTTTGTGTTTCCTTGGTGAAGAGTTCTAGTTTCTTAGCTCTGATATGTTTTGCTATTTTATCAGTATATTTGGATCCTCTTGCTGTTTGATTTCTAATTTGGAGAAGAACAGAAAAATTAAAACTGCAAAATGTTGCAGAATTACACAATGGCAAACTGCTAAAATAGTGGCTTCTTCTTTTTCCTTATGCAGAATTGCTACTACAAAAGCTCTTGCAGAACACAAAGAGGAACAGTTAAGAAAATTAAAAGAAGAACTGAGAAGAGCACAGCAAGAACAAGATGTTACTAGTAAATAAAAAATACATATAAGGGATTTTTTTCACAATACCTATATAAACAAAACAGAATTGAGGCTGTTGGTTGTACATAGAGCCCTAGAGAGGAAAATGTTTAGTCTATGGTCCACAGTTGATTAAAGGAGGGACAGGACTTTCTTTGGCACATATGGTAGGTGAGGTGGTGTAAGAAAATAAGTGGGGTGTGAAGAGCTAACTCTGGAAATCACAGTAATTTAGTGCTTAGTCCGTGTGTGACTGCAGCAGTGACGAGGTATGAAAGTGCAGACCTTTAATTATTTTTTTTTTTGCTTGTTATATCTGAAGGACGTGTCTGGCTATTTCTGTAATTGGCCCCACACTTTCATCAAACACTCCTGGACAGAGTGGTAAACAATTCATGGCAAGTTTGTATAGCTTTTTGCAAAACTGGAAGCAAAAGGGAATCCTCACTATATCAAGATGTGAGACAGTGGAACCTAGTAGATAGAGCACTGGGCTGTGTCTTGAAAGACCTGGGTTCTGTTTCTGGCTCTGTTCACTGGGTTACTTTGAGCAAATCGCTTCCTCTCTCTAGGCCTCCCTTTCCCCACCTGTAAAAGGGGAATAACAATTCTTTCCTCTTTTTGTAAAGTGCTTTAAGATCTACTACTGAATAAGTCTATGAACTAGGTATTACGGTTATCTCTTCTAACCATAACTGATATAATACTGTGTTCTGGATTTGTCAGTTAAATATATTAGATCATCTGATTTACTAGAGAACCATTTGAATTTTATAGTAGGTAATTGGCAGTCTGTGAGAATTCCTGTATAGAAAGGTTGAAGCTGTTGTAACGGTATTTGTAACCTGTACAGTGAACACTTAATCCCAAAAGGGAATTTTAATATAATTTTCTACTCATAAAATGCTACTTTATTTACTTTATGAAGGTCAACTTTACTTGATTTTTGTATTGTCCAAGATATAGCAAATAATAGCTTCTAATATATATTCAAATAATTTTCCCCCCAGTAATATCAGAAAAAGATGTTCCTCAGGAATCACATATACCCCTGACTTGTGGTGGCGGCAGTGGGATTGTGCAGAGCACACACATGCTCATTTTAAAATCTGAACAAGCTAAGTTACAGAAAGAAAACCTGCAGTTGAAGAAAAACAATGACCTTCTAGTAAGGTGAGTTTTTAAAAAGCTGATCATCAGAGTCTAGAACGTCATTTCTGATTTAACTGCATACATTACTATACTTACTGTTTGATTTATAATCTAATGCGGTAAGAGTTCATATTTCTGGGGAGAATCCTAGAAATGAGAAATTTTGAAAGATCCATTTGTTAGATGAACTATCTTCTCTTTGTGGTTGGGGACTTGTGCCTTTCACCAGGGCTGGCTCCAGGCATCAGCCCAGCAAGCAGCTGCTTGGGGCAACCAACGGTGAGGGTCGGCATGTCCGCGTCTTTGGCGGCAATTCAGAGCAAAGGACCAGCCGCCGACTTACCACCGAAGACTGAAACGGCAGCGGTAGAGCTGCAGATTGCGATTTTTTTTGTTTGTTTGTTTGTTTTTTCCTTTTTGCTGCTTGGGGTGGCAAAAACCCTGGAGCCAGCCCTGCCTTTCGCACATCAGCGGTTTGAATCTGGACACCACCAGTGGTGACATTTTATCATTCAGTCTTTTCCTTAAACCTTAGGGAAGGAGCTGGCTTCCCTTCTTAATATAAACTTGCTCACATGAGTTGGCATTAATTGGTTGTCTGTTCAGTTTTGCAGCAGAAAGTTGAATGGGTATGGAGACTTAACTGCTTTGATTCTAGAGATTGTCCCTTGAAGTCAGGAGCAAGACACTTTGATATGGCTGTGTGAGGGAACTTGTGTTGTCAAGCTTCCAGTAGTTTACACTTTTATCATTTTCTCCTTTTAAGCAATGAGCTTCAGCTGAAGGAAGAACTAACCAAATGGAAAGAGAGAGCACTAAAAATGAGAGCAGAAGCCTGTAGAGACACTACTCGGGAGAAGATACAGAGGTCTCCAAGAAAGACCACACCTCGTTCAGTTAAAGAGCAAATGCCTTCTCCCTCCAAGGAAGTTTCTTCACGAGAAATTCTGCCTCTGGATTCACCAAACACCCTGCCTCTGACTTGTCCAAATTTCTTTGATAATTCAAGCTTAGGCACACTTACGGGTGCGTAATGCAATACTGTTTCTGTTAGGAACACCTATTCAGTAGAGTGTTAAAGGGTTTGGCTAGCCAGACCTGTGAAAGATCTAGTGTGGGTACACACTACAGTTAATTCATATGTACTGGTGGGCTTGAATACCTCAACTGGGTGAGTATTCGAAAGTTCAGGCTAGCTTTTATTGCAGAATAAACTGAACTTAGTGATTAGTAGTAAGGATGGACAAATGACATATTGTGCAATTTTATAGTGGATATATTGAGTTCGGGGGTGGAGGGGTAGTATTTTTTTATTTACATTATTTCATTTATGTAATTTTAGTTCAGAAAGGTTTGGAAGGGGTGAATTCTAGACCTGGTTGGGATTTTTTTGAATTAAACAGTTTGTTGTAAACTGCTAGTTTGTTGAAATAGAAGAACCTCAATTTCCCATATCATAGGTAGTTCCCTAACAACTGGAATATTGGCTACTCTAGGGTAGGTGGCTCTCTCGTTTTTTGCTGGAAGTTTTAAAAGGTCTGTATTTCATTCCAATCTAGAACAAAACCAGGTGCCAGAACCTCAAAACTTTGCACAAAATGGCATTCTTGTCTTTTGGCCAGCTCCAATGCAGGGAGCTATGAGTTAGTTTCACCCACATGACTCTAGAGGCAGCATTTAAGCAAATTTCTGTCTCCAAGGCCTAACATTTAGTTTGCAAGTTCTGCACCCAAGCCACTAGTCTCTCCATCTCCAGTTGCAAAGATGGCAGCCTGGGCAATGTCTCCTTTCCCATTTCCCCCTACCCTGCTTTGCTCTTTTTATTTCCTGCCTGTCTCCACAAACCTTGGCCTGCAAATAATGGCTTCTCTGCTCTTCTCCACTCAGCCACCTTTTGTGGGGGAAGCCTTTACTGGTGGCCTGCATTACATCTTAACAGCGCCACTGCAGCCACTATTAGCTGTTTGAAAAACCATCAGTACTCCCCAGCAGTGTGGTGAAGCACTAGGTTGCTGGAGCAAGTTTTGACATTGTCACCACTGTTCAATAAGTATGATCTAACTTGTTGCTGCCACTTCTGCCAGCAAATCTCCCAATGTCTGAGATCCACACAATTCCATGTCCCAGCCCAACTGCTAAGATCACAGAAGCACCTTGTCTAGACTAGGATTTAAAGATAGCAGTTGGATCATGTAGTCTCGCTCAGTCTTTTGAACACCTTCTAAAAGTTTAGGCAAAACAAAGCAATTGTACTCTAGCATATGCTAAACTGGGAAAGTTACAAGTCTTTCTATTTTCTCTCTTACTTTAGACATGCGACCTGCAGGAACAGAGTGTATAGAAGATCGCTTTAAGCACTGGTTTGGAGTGTCAGAAAAAGATAAAGCACCTGACTGCACAACCCAGTAAAGGTGCCCGTTATTGTTCACTGTCCTTGCTAGTGGATAACGTCAGAGATTGCATATAGAGAAGACCTGTGCTACAGAAGTAGCTGGTATGTTTTAATTCTAGCCAGTGGTAAGACGCTTTCTTGGATCAGGAACTAAGCAAGTAACTGGAAAAGCTGGAATACAAAAATGTGACAATAGTATTACCTGCATCCAGCTGATGGTGTCATTGTAGCAGTTCTGCATTGCTCCTCTTGTGATGGCAAAGATGATACAGCCAGCCAGCTGAAGAGGAAATGAAAACTGGAATGGATCACAAATCAGAGAATCTCTACTGTGAAACTTAGCAGTGTTCAACTTTCCCCTCTCACTCCTAAGACAACCCTCCCAAGGGCAATCAATTTAATCTGGGAAGTCCACAAGGAAAGTGGAGAGAACTTTTTCTGCTACTCTTTTTCTAGTGTTCAGTGTTATTTCAAGTTTTATATGTTGACTTTTCTAGGATGGGGAATAGCATTGTCATTCAATTTCTTTTAACTAGTTTATATATAATATTCTATTTATGAGCTCACAATCAAGGCTGTGTTTTTAAAAAGTCTCTACTTCATATCTGCAGTGCACAGTTGATTCTGGTCTGAGTAATTTTAACTTTTCTCAATAAAGATTGTTATATGCATATAGATAGTCAAACTAGATTTGGTCGTTGTACTATTGCCATTTCTTCTTGTTGTGTCATTGGGGGACGTGGCAGGAGGCTCCTGCCTACTGGTCACAGCTCAGTGATGGGGGTCTCGCCTAGCATCAAGTAAGGGATTCATATACTCTATCACACAGCCTCCCCCGATGTCCTGCTGTGGGGCTTTATCAGGCAAATCCTCCCTCTCCCTCCCTGAAAAGAAATTGGCCGCCTTAATGTTTTTCCAAGCCCAGTGAAGGATTTCAGAGCTATAGGACTGTAGCAAGGCATACCATCTCGTGTGTCATGGGTTGTCTTTCATGGTGTTCAGCCAACATACAAGAGCATGGTCACCAGTTTGAAGGAGTTCCCCTACAGATAATAGCTCGGCGCATCCACAGCCCATTTCACCAGGAGAACTTCCTTTTTTATGAGTGAGTAGGACGTCTCTTGTGGAAACAATTTCCTGCTGAGATATACTGTGGGGGTGCTCCTCCCCGTCAATGTTCTGGGACAACACTGCACTCAGGCCCACTTCTGAGGCATCCATCTGAAGAGTGAACTCAGGGGTGAAGTCCAGATGGATGAGTGCAGGTTCCTGGCTCAGCCTCACTTTCACTTCCTGGAAGACGATTTCACAAGCTGCTGACCACAGGACCTTCTAGCGCTGTTCTTCACCAGGTCAGTTAGGGGCATTGCGATCATGGCAAACGCTGGGAAGAATCATCAGTAGTACTCTGTGAGGCCAAACCTGGTGCACTTGCTGCTTAGTCATGGAAACAATGCACTTTGCCTGAGCTTGTCCTTTGTCAACTGGGGCCTTTGTTTTCCTCCTCCCACATGGTAGTCACCTCCTGCTGCCCCAGATGGCATTTGGCTGGGTTCGCCATCAACCCTGCTACCTTCAATGTCTACAATTCGGTCGTGACATGTTTAAGATGGTCTTCCCAGTCCAGGCTGTAAATGATGTAGTCTATGTATGTTGCAGTGTACGCCCCAGGTGGCTGTAGTACCCGGTCTATTAGGCGCTGGAAAGTTGCACCATCCCATGTAGGCTGAAGGGCATCATTATAAATTACTACAGCCTCCAGGGTGTGAAGAAGGCAGTTTTCTTCCATGCTTTGTTTGTTGGAGGGATCTGGCAGTAGCCCTTGGTTTGCTGTACAGTGGAGAGGTAATTGGCAGACCCCCACCGGTCAAGCAGCTCATTGACCCATGTTTTTGCCCATTTAAAAAAATACAGGCAACCTTTTATTTTGAGAAACTCCAGCATCCCCATGCTTTGGAGCAAGAAGTTGAAATTTGGTAGGGGTGGTCTGTGTATCAGGGATGTGCCTTTTGCCATCCATATGAAAATCTGCCCAAATTTGACCAAGTTAAGAGTCTGAAAAACTGCAGTTTGCACGTGTTCCGTAGAGACGTGCTAGGGCTTCACAACTTAATTTTCCCAAAGATTTCATGTACTGTGTATGTTGTAGCCTGGGGATGAGCAGGACTCCCCCTGCATTTGGAGTTCTGGGCCATGCTGGGTCCAGCCCTGAGCAGGGAGCCTCTCCTTTGCTTTCAGTACTCCCTCCACCTTCTGGGCTCAGACAGCATGGAGGAGAAAGCCATCTGAATCGAATGCAGAGGGGGCAAGGGTGGAATCTGCATGGGCAGGGTGAGTAGAGTGTGACAAGGAGCCTGGAGAGGAACAGACTGAGATAGGCAATGGGTGACAGGGACAGGCTGGGCAAGCTGACTGGGGATTAGGGGGTCAGCCAAAGTGCAGGAGGAAGAGAACTGGAAATGGATATGCAGAGTGGGACATGAATTAGGCTGGGGGGCACACTGAAATTGGACATGGATCCCAAAAGAGATCCAGGAGTTAGTGGGGATGTGGGTTTTGGAGTGACTTGAGGGAATCAAGTGGGCAGGGAGGAAAGAGCTTGGCTGAGGAGCTGGGAATAGTCGGGCAAGGATACTGTCAGAGTACGGGGGATGAGATTTGGATTGCTGGCAAGGACGCTAGGGACAAGAAGTTGGAGTAAGGTTGGAAACAAGAGTGAGCTGAAGGCGGGAAGACAATGCAAGGAGACTGGGACTGGGATGAGAAGCCTGAAGAATGGAGACTGGGACTGGCTCAGTGAGGAGAATGAGACTGGGACAGGGAGCCAGGACTGGGGCAAAAGAATCTCCTCTCCAGAGGCTGGAATGGAACCCACATGCTTGAGTCTTGCAGTTCCTCTGCTTCCATAAATGGCTGTGAAACCCTCTGGTAAAGTGTCTCATCCTCTCTAGGGCTGGTCCACGTAGAGGATGGCAACTTACTACTGTTATCAGTTACTCCATTAGCTCATCTGAGGGCTCAACCAGGAGCATGATTCCCAAGAAGGAGAGAATCCCTCATAATCTGCTATGGAATATGTTTTTTTGCAAACTCTAGAGGCTCTGCATCCTCCCCCACCCAAAAAAACCTAGCTGCTGAATCAATAACCCCTACCTCTGGTCTTCAGCTCACCCTTCCAGGACTTGTTTTTCTCCCTTCGTGCTCCCCATCACCCCAGACCAACCACAATATTCCCTCAGTCCACATTCCATACATGGGCAACCCTGCTTACTGTGGCCTTTCCCCCATGCTGATAGTAGGTTGTATCCCTGCCAGGCAAAGTGGCCTTCCTCTTCTGCCTCACGCTCATGGGTCTTACTGCTTGAGAATCTCCTCTTTTTTCCCTCTTCCCATACTTGTCAGACCAGCCATATCCCTCTGCCAGTTTTATCACTGCCTCCATTTTCTCTGGTTGGTGTCTCCTCACCCAGGCCTTAGTGGTATCCAGGAGACTCTGCATAAACTGCTCTAATATCACAGCTTTCAGGACCACTTTCACATTTTGTTCTCTCTCATCAGTTGGCCCAATCATTCCACTTCTGCACAAACTCTCTTAGCCTTACCCCATAAGTCCCCCTGGCTGTCCTAAATTTCTGCTGGTATCTTTCAGTTGCCAAGCCTACATGGTCCAATATGGCAGCCTTCAACACATTGTAGTTCTTGGCCTGCTTCTTGCTCAATGACATATAAGCAGCTTGGGCTTCTGCCACCAAATAAGGGGCTAAGCCTAGAGCCCATAATCCTTTAACCCAGCCTGCACCAGTCACAATTCTTTTTAAAGTCATTAGAAACATGTCAGGATCATCCCTAGAGCACATTCCACAGAGTCCCAGCACCTCTGCCCCCAGCTTCTTTCCCGGAGGCAGGACTTGTCACATTCTGTATTAACTGCTGCTGTACCTGGATCTGTTCCTTTACAAACTCCTGAAACACCCGCTGTTGTGTGTCCTGCCATCCCAACGAAGTTCCTCATTCTGTTTGCTGCCTCTCCTGGAATCCATGCAGCATCTTCTGCATCTCGTTCTATTGCTCTATCAGCAACATTTTATTAAATATATATTGTGTATTCTTTTCTCTTTGGGATTCTGATGACTGATACGCTGGGGAAAAGCATACTCATTCACTGTTTTCTTTTGGTTGGTGTTTTGGTTTTTTGTTTGTTTGTTTTGAGTAATTGCCAGGTAAAGCTGACAATCTTCACTTCTCTTGCGCTACAATAACTGTTTTTATATCCCAAGCCTCGCTAGATGGCAGCATCTCAACTTTTCAACAGGGAACGCTGTTGTCTTGAACAGCAATTCACCAGCAGAACTACAGCACCCAGCATGCACTCTGAAACGCTGTACTTTTCTCCGGTACAAGGGTTGGTAAACCCTGAAAGCTGGCTGTGGAGATCCTGAGGTAGGTGGCTTTATTCAGCCTCGTATGTTTCATCCTGTTAGTTTCACCTGGAATAACAGTCAGGACAGCTGTGACTGGAGGCTGAGATACTGATTTGTACGTTTATATACTTACTTGCTCTCGTTTCTCTAGTGGTGGGAAATGGGCAGTGTCCTAGTGCATTAGGCCTTGATAGCTGGAGCCATGGTTTAAAATCTGGCCTAAATCAAAAGCAAAATTATCGGATACTATCAGTGTAGTTCCTAGTGAGCATATAGTCTGCCAAGCTACCACATTATTGGTGGGGCTGCACGCTTCATTGCTCATGTTGGCCGAGCTCTGTGCATTTCCAACTTATTTTTAGTGCAAATGGGAGTGCAATTGGGAAGTAAGATGGGGGCTGGCCGGAGTGGGAGGAAGCCAGGGGCAGTGCTTGACTCGTTCTGGGACACTCTAGACTGACATTCTGGTACATTTTTGAGGTGCTGGGACAGTGTTCCAATACTTCCGATTCTTGAGCCACCATCTCTCCTTCTGGAACACGGAGCCAGGGCTGGACCTCGGCTCCCTGCTGTGGAAGGAGAGATAATGGTCCATACTGTGTGGCAGAGGCACCATTTGCTCATGCTGCCTCTTCTGCCTCTGGGCCCATTGCAGAAGGAGTAATGGCAGCTTGGTTACCCAGCAACTATCTCCTTCCAGAATAGGGAGCCTGGGCCAAAGGGGACCCTCCAAAGTCTGGACCTGGCTCAGCCACCATCTCTCCATCTGCTCAGACCCCTCACACAAGCATCTGCACCGGGAAGCCCAGATTTGGGGAAGGGTAGGGACTGTACTGTACATCCTGGAGAAGCATCCCACAGCCAATTTCACTGGGGCCAGTACTTGGGAGCAGCCCAGAGTTACCCCCACACAAGCCACTTAGCTCCCTGCAAGGGAGCAGGGACCCTCCAGTCTCCCCTCACAGAGCACACAGGCCCGTTGTCCAGGCTCCCACTCTTCTGGCTGATCATGACTCTCTGATCACTCTCTCCCCACCAATTACAAAGCCACTTATTCTCCCCTGACAACCAGTATCCCCCTGCCCTCAGTCCCAATATCCTCATTCCCCAGACTCCAATATCGCCCCTTTCCTGCCCCCCCCAGCTCTCTGCCCAAATACTGCATACCCCTTCCCTGCCCCCTACTGCTAACCTGCAATATATCCTCCACCCTTCCCTTGCCTCACCCTCAGTCCCCCTTGGCATCCTCCCCTCCCTCTCATAGCTTTTGCCACCTCAGGTCAGTTTTCTGTCCAGTGTTGCCAGTTGAGCCATTTTGTCGCTGGATGTAGCAACGTCACCAGATTTGATTAAAGGTCACAGTTTAGCGACTTGTTGAGGCAAAACTTGAAAAATCTCAAGCAGACCTAAAACGTTGCTGGAGTGAGCGACAAAATCACTGAACTGGCAACACTGAAATGAGAGGAGATTTTGTCCCTGCCTCGTGTTGTGCAGGGCCAGAGCCTCCATGAGTTCTGGGACTTCTCTTTTGAGGACCCCAGCACTGCCTAAGGGCCTGGGTGGGTGTACAGCTCTGTAGTGCCTACGACGCTGCTGTCTGTGATCTGTATAGGCAGGACAGAGGGCACCAGAGAGCTTTGCCTACAGCACCAAATGGGCTATCTGTGAAATCAGTGGAAATCAGGCTTTTCTCATTTTTGGATTCTCACCAAAATTAGTAGTGTGCTTCCCATGGATATCTAGAACATTCCCTGCAATTTTCAAATTGATCAGTTGGGGTTTTCAAAAGCTATCACATTTCACCTCTGTAGACAGACTTGGTTCACTCAACCTATGAGCTAGGAATTATTCTGGGGAAGTTCTATGGCCTGTGTTATGCTGGAGGTCAGGCTACATGATCACAATGGTCCCTTCTCGCCTTGGAAACTTGGAATTTATGAAAGCCATCAACTTGGTGTAACTGGTAACTGGTAAGCCTTCTCAGAACTGCAAAGAGTCCCAAAACGTTGGGGAGCTTGCATACACATCTACCCACCTACCCACACTGGCTGGTCATAAGTGCACTTACTACTTGTAATAGGCATTAAAATTCACTTTAACTTCTGATAGAATTATTTCAATTAAAATATCCTACAACTTCCTACAGCAGTGCTGAAAAGTCTGCATTTTAGGATAGTATCAAATTAATCTGAAGTCCAGGTGTGCAGACTCACTTCATCTCGCTTCTCAAAAATATGTATATTATTCATATCTATTTAAGGTTGAGACTTTCAAACTTGCCAAAGGGATTTGGATGCCTAATTCCTATTAAATTCTAATGGACATGGGGCATCCAAATCTCTTAGGCATCTTTGAAAATCCCACCCTGAATTTG
The DNA here is from genome assembly GCF_003597395.2 of Chelonoidis abingdonii. Taxonomy (NCBI): domain Eukaryota; kingdom Metazoa; phylum Chordata; order Testudines; family Testudinidae; genus Chelonoidis; species Chelonoidis abingdonii. The sequence continues at coordinate 34,779,544 of NC_133773.1, forward strand.
TCCTGCTGATGTTATGAACTAATGACAAAATGCCTGTGACATATTGTAGGTTCCCTTTATTGAAAGGAATAAATATAAAATAAATTCATGGCTGAGATAACCAGGAGGTCTGGCATAATTCTCCCTCAGTTTTCAACTCTGATCTCAGATCCTTGGTCTCTTGAGAAACAGTCCGAAGCTCAGACTTATTGCACATCCAATGTGATGATGCCAATATTTGTTGTACAGTGTTCAACTGCTGAATGTGGTAGCCCATCAGGCATTTTGCTGATGATGTCACACTCTGCTAAAGGGCACTGAAGACTCCGATATGCCTACAGGAATCAGGCAAGTCCTGTTTTAAAGCTTTTGCTTTAGAAGTTCTCATTTTATAATCCAGTGTATGAAATGGGCATACCGAAAACTTTTCCTGTCTTGTGGGAAGAACAAGGCACTCTTCAGTTCTCTCTAGTGATAGATGCACTGAGTCACCTGTTCAGTTATAGAATGCATCTATTTTCGATTCCCTGGAGCTGGTGTTAACTCCTTTTCCTTTTAAGAGATGTCACCGGACATGTTTAAATACCTGCAGGGGGCAGCATGGGTCGGCTTGATGGGAAGGTAATATTGCTGTCTGCAGCCGCACAAGGGATTGGACGAGCAGCTGCTATAGTAAGTCTGGAAAGCTTCATTCTTCTTTTTCCCCCTCTTAGTTCCTCGCTAGCTTTGCTATTTTGATTAGCCCAATGATACCTGTACTGAACTGTCTTTTATTATCAAAAAGAAATTAAATCAAAAGCGAAATCCTTCAACCTTTCCATGAAAAGCACATGAAAAAAATGTTACTGCTACACCATTAGAGCCTTGCTTCCATTCTGGAAAAATTCATTCAAGAGTCACATTGTCAAAATTCCCTGCTGCTCTATAAATAGCATTCCCCAAGATATTCAGGGCTGGGTTGGCTGGGCATACTGGTCCTGGCATCTAGCCATGAGTTGCTTCCTGCAGCTGCTGCTTCTTCGGAAGGTGGCTAGGCCATCAGTGATCTTCATCAAATATCTCAGCTGCTTTGTTTTGGGAAGGTGATGTCCCAAGGTTTCCTGTTGTATCAGATTGGAGCTCCGACAATTAGTAGATTGTCTCAAGGATCCCTGTGGCAACAGAGCCAGGTGGAATGTGGTGGCCCTCGTGTACCTTGTTAATTCACGTAACTCAATCCGAGTTGGTTCCGAGCGTCATTAATTGATCTATGAGAGCTGAAGGGAATGTGCAGATGCCAAGCTGTTCACAAGAGCAAGATCAAAAACTTCTGTCTGATCTTCTTTTCCTTAATGTTTGGCCTTGTAATTTTTTAAAGATTATTTTTTCCAAGACCATCTAACGCTTTTGAATTTTTTTGGCAAACTTTAAATGGAAAGATTTCGTCTGTTGCTCTATTGGTAGTTTTTGATCAGCTTGGTCACATGGAGATTTTTTCCAAGACCTGAAAATTTCCATTTAATAAAAATCCAGTAGAAAATTGAGAAAACCAAAAGTCCAAACCATTCTGAAAAGTAGAATGAAAAACAGTTTATGGAGTTTTTTTCCTGAAATTTCTGCTATTTTTCTCTACTTTTGACCAGCTCTACTCTCCACAAATAGCTTTGCCTGTGGTGAATTGTAGAGAGAGACTAGCAAAGCTAGCATGAGACACGCAATGAAAGATACCTAGTTGTCACAAACTTGGATTTTCACAGGCTTTGCCAGGGAACTGCTAATCCTGTCACTTGCATTAAAACACCTTTTCACTGGGAATAGCTAATTTGCAAAACAGATTCCTTTTCCTAATGAATTTGCGTTGTAAATATGCAATAAGCTACAGATGGAAGTGGCATACCTGACCTTCTAGAGATGCACCACAGTTGTAGATAGGTACTCTCAGAAACAGCATTACTGCCATTTACTGGAAGTAATATGTCTCTGAGAGCTGCTTGCTTCTGTGATCAGCAGATGAGTCTGTTATATAGCAGTCACTTGTCAACAACTCGCTCTGAGGAGCAGAGCAAGTAGTTTTCTCTCAGTGGACACAGGTGCTTATGAGGGTTCCCTTGTATTAAGGGGTATCTCTCGGGAATAGCTACCTGATTCTGTTGAATGCAGGGAATAGAACCATTACTAAGTTGTTTCTCTAAGTAGTGCACTCATCAATGATTTGGATGTGAAGCACTATACAAAAGCACTCGTTTTCTATAAACTGGGGGCCAGATCCCCTGCTGTTGCAAATTGGCCCAGCTCCACTCAAGTCTTTAGTGCTGCATTGATTTCCAGCAGCTTAGGATCAGCCCCTATACGTTTGTAACCTACTGTCTAGTACAGGTGCTGCCCTTATGAGAGACAATGTATCAAGCACACTTGCGTATATCTGTTCCTTCAACTGGGTCAAGTAACAGGACCCGCTGCTTTAATTACAGATTCCTGGTTTGGGGGATAAACATTGTAAGTTCTGTTCCATCTCTCCTGCGTACACTCAGCTGAAACCAGGATGTTTGGTTCTTCTTCGAGTGCTTGCTCATATCCATTCCAGTTAGGTGTGTGCGCGCCGCGTGCACGTTCGTCGGAAGATTTTTACCCTAGCAACACTCGGTGGGTCGGCAGGGCGCCCCCTGGAGTGGCACCGCTATGGTGCCGGATATAT